>NC_080379.1:141164183-141464183 GCF_014773155.1 Arachis stenosperma | reverse complement strand
GATTGGAGAGAAACTGAAAAAGTGTTTCTCACTGAAGAATGCAGTGCAGTCATTCTGAAAAGCTTACCAGAAAAGCTTCAAGATCCAGGAAGCTTTATGATACCATGCACATTAGAAGGTTCTTGCACCAAGATAGCCCTGTGTGACCTTGGAGCAAGTATCAATCTAATACCTGCATCTACTATCAGAAAGCTTGGGTTGACTAAAGAAGTCAAACCAACCCGGATATGCCTCCAACTTGCTGATGGCTCCATTAAATATCCATCAGGCATAATTGAGGACATGATTGTCAAGGTTGGTCCATTTGCCTTTCCAACTGACTTTGTAGTGCTGGAAATAGAGGAGCACAAGAGTGCAACTCTCATTCTAGGAAGACCTTTCCTAGCAACTAGACGAACTCTCATTGATGTACAAAAAGGGGAAGTAACCCTAAGAGTCAATGAGGATGAGTTCAAGTTGAATGCTGTAAAAGCTATGCAGCATCCAGACACACCAAATGACTGCATGGGCGCTGACATTATTGACTCTTTAGTGGAAGAGATCAATATGACTGAAAGTCTAGAATTAGAGCTTGATGACATCTTCAAGGATGCTCAGCCTGATCAGGAAGAACAAGAGGAAACAAAAGAATTTTTGAAAATTCCTCAGGAGGAGGATAAGCCTCCCAAACCTGAACTCAAACCACTACCACCATCCCTGAAGTATGCATTCCTGGGAGAGGGTGGCACTTTTCCAGTGATTATAAGCTCTGCTTTAAATCCACAGGAAGAGGAAGCACTGATTCAAGTGCTAAGGACACAAGACAGCTCTTGGGTGGTCCATAAGTGACCTTAAGGGCATTAGCCCAGCAAGATGCATGCACAAGATCCTATTGGAGGATAATGCCAAACCAGTGGTCCAACCACAAAGGCGGCTAAATCCAGCCATGAAGGAGGTGGTGCAGAAGGAGGTCACTAAATTACTAGAGGCTGGGATTATTTATCCTATTTCTGATAGCCCCTGGGTGAGCCCTGTCCAAGTTGTCCCCAAGAATGGAGGCATGACAGTAGTTCATAATGAAAAAAATGAACTGGTTCCTACAAGAACAGTCACTGGGTGGCGCATGTGTATTGACTACAGAAGGCTCAATACAGCCACCAGAAAGGATCATTTTCCTTTCCCATTCATAGACCAAATGCTAGAAAAACTAGCTGGGCATGATTATTATTGCTTTTTGGATGGCTATTCAGGCTACAACCAAATTGCAGTAGATCCTCAGGACCAAGAGAAAACAGCATTCACTTGCCCTTCTGGCGTGTTTGCCTACAGGAGGATGCCTTTTGGTCTGTGTAATGCTCCTGCCACCTTTCAGAGATGCATGCTATCCATCTTCTCTGATATGGTAGAGAAATTCCTGGAAGTCTACATGGATGACTTCTCAGTATATGGAGATTCATTCAACTCCTGTCTTAACCACCTAGCACTTGTCCTGAAAAGGTGCCAAGAGACTAACCTGGTTTTAAACTGGGAGAAATGTCACTTTATGGTGACTGAAGGAATTGTCCTTGGGCACAAAATTTCAAGCAGGGGAATAGAGGTGGATAAGGCAAAGGTAGAAGTAATTGAAAAATTACCACCACCTGCCAATGTTAAGGCAATCAGAAGCTTTCTGGGGCATGCAGGATTCTACAGAAGGTTTATAAAGGATTTTTCAAAAATTGCAAAACCTCTGAGCAATCTGCTAGCTGCTGACACACCATTTGTGTTTGACACACAGTGTCTGCAGGCATTTGAGACCCTGAAAGCTAAGCTGGTCACAGCACCAGTCATCTCTACACCAGACTGGGCATTACCATTCGAATTAATGTGTGATGCCAGTGACCATGCCATTGGTGCAGTGTTGGGACAGAGGCATAACAAGCTTCTACACATCATTTATTATGCTAGCCGTGTTCTAAATGACGCACAGAAGAACTACACAACCACAGAAAAAGAGTTACTTGCAGTAGTCTATGCCATTGACAAATTTAGATCCTATTTAGTAGGATCAAAGGTGATTGTGTACACTGACCATGCTGCTCTTAAGTACTTACTCACAAAGCAGGATTCAAAACCCAGGCTCATAAGGTGGGTATTGCTTCTGCAAGAGTTTGATATAGAGATAAGAGACAGAAAAGGGACAGAGAACCAAGTAGCTGATCATCTGTCCCGACTAGAACCAGTAGCTGGGGCGTCCCTCCCTTCTACTGAGATCTCTGAGACCTTCCCAGATGAGCAACTCTTTGCCATTCAGGAAGCTCCATGGTTTGCAGATATTGTAAATTATAAAGCTATGAGGTTCATACCCCAGGAGTACAGCAGAGTACAAAGAAAGAAATTGATTTCTGATGCCAAGTACTACCTATGGGATGAGCCTTATCTCTTTAAGAGATGTGCAGACGGAATAATTCGCAGATGTGTACCCAGAGAGGAAGCACAAAGAAACCTGTGGCATTGCCATGGATCACAATATGGAGGACACTTTGAAGGTGAGCGAACAGCAACCAAGGTCCTTCAATGCAGATTCTACTAGCCTACTCTCTATAGAGATGCCCGAGAGTTTGTGCGTAACTGTGACAGTTGCCAAAGAGCTGGTAACTTGCCTCATGGTTACGCCATGCCTCAGCAAGGGATCTTAGAGATTGAATTGTTTGATGTATGGGGAATTGACTTCATGGGCCCCTTCCCACCATCATACTCAAACACTTATATTCTAGTGGCAGTAGACTATGTATCTAAATGGGTGGAAGCAATTGCCACACCCAATAATGATACTAAGACCGTGCTGAAATTCCTCTAGAAACACATCTTCAGCAGGTTTGGTGTTCCCAAAGTACTGATCAGTGATGGGGGCACTCATTTCTGCAATAAACAACTGTACTCTGCTATGGTTAGATATGGAATTAGCCACAAAGTAGCAACTCCGTATCACCCACAGACAAATGGGCAAGCTGAGGTCTCCAACAGAGAGCTCAAAAGAATCCTGGAACGGACTGTTATTGCCCGTAGAAAGGATTGGGCAAAGAGCTTGGATGATGCTCTGTGGGCATACAGAACAGCATACAAGACTCCTATAGGAACCTCTCCATACCAACTGGTTTATGGGAAGGCCTGTCATCTGCCCGTGGAACTGGAACATAAAGCCTACTGGGCAACCAGATTCCTAAACATGGATGCTAAGTTAGCTGGCGAAAAAAGATTGCTCCAGCTAAATGAGCTAGAGGAATTCAGACTCAATGCCTTTGACAATGCAAAAATCTATAAGGAAAAGGCAAAGAAATGGCATGACAAGAAATTGTCATCCAGAGTCTTTGAGCCAGGACAAAAGGTCCTGCTCTTCAACTCTAGGCTCAGATTGTTTCCAGGAAAGCTTAAGTCCCGCTGGAGGGGTCCATATGTGATTACAGGAGTATCACCATATGGATATGTTGAGCTTCAGGATAATGATTCTGACAAGAAGTTCATTGTCAATGGACAGAGGATCAAGCATTATCTTGAAAGCAATTTTGAGCAAGAATGCTCAAAACTGAGACTTGAGTGATTTTCAGTGAAGGTCCAGCTAAAGACGATAAAGAAGCGCTTACTGGGAGGCAACCCAGTGATTAGAAGGGCATCAGTTCTGTCTAATCAAGGTTGGATACATATTCCTAAAAGGCAATTATTAAAATTGAAGGAATTCACAGAGTTACAGAAGGATTCAGTGCAAAAAACAGAGAAAAATAGCTTACTGGCAAAAAAACGCCAGTAAGGGGCATTCTGGGCGTTAAACGCCAGAATGGTGATGGGCGTTTAACGCCAGTAATTGTGCCATTTTGGGCGTTAAACGCCAGAATGGGCACCATTCTGGGCGTTTAACGCCAGGTGTGCAGCATCCTGGGCGTTTAGCAAAACGCCCAGTGATAAAGGGATTTCTGGCGTTTAACGCCAGCCAGGATACCTGGCTGGGCGTTAAACGCCCAAATAGGCCACCAAGTGGGCGTTAAACGCCAGAATGGATACCATTCTGGGCGTTTAACGCCAGAAAGGCAGGGGAGGAGATTGTGTTTCCCACTTTAATTTTTTTTCAAACTTTCTTGTTTTGATCCATATCTTTCTCCATAAACACATTACAAATTTTCATTATTCACCCCCCAATCTCAAAAATTAGAATCTTCTTCAAATCTATTTCAAATTCTTTCCTAGACTCTTTCAAAAAAACTCAATTATCTCCTCAAATTTTTTCCATATCTTCTCAAATCTCCTTCAAATTTTCGAATATTTCTCCTCCTCTCCTATTTAAACACATTCGGCCACCCTCTTTCCCCACACCATTCGAATTTGCTCTCCTTCTCTCTCCCCTCTTTGCCTTCTTTTGCTTGAGGACAAGCAAACCTCTAAGTTTGGTGTGCTTTCCGTGATCACTAGGCCAAGATTTATCAAGATCATGGCTCCTAGAGGAAAACAAATCAATTCAAGAGGCAAGAAAGAGAATAATCCAAAGGATGTTTGGAGTCAAGAGAAGTTCTTAACCAAAGAACATGCAGACCATTACCACAAAATAATGGGTCTGAGGTCAGTGATCCCGGAAGTCAAATTCAATCTGAAAGAAGATGAATATCCGGAGATCCAAGAGCAAATTCGAAATAGAGGATGGGAAGTTCTAACCAACCCTGAGACAAAGGTTGGAAGGAACATGGTTCAGGAATTCTACTCAAATCTGTGGCTGACAGATAAGCAGAGAATGACTGGAACTGCTTTTCATACCTACAGAACCATGGTCAGAGGGAGAATTATTTACTTCCATCTGGACAAAATAAGAGAGGTCTTCAAATTACCTCAACTGCATGATGATTCTGAATCCTTTAATAGGAGGATGGTGAGAGCAGATAAAGGGTTGGACCAAGTTCTAGAGGACATATGCCTCCCTGGAACTAAATGGATAACCAATTCAAAAGGTGTCCTAAACCAACTCAAGAGGGGAGACCTCAAACCAATTGCAAGAGGTTGGCTAGACTTTATTGGGCGTTCCATATTACCCACTAGCAACCGTTCTGAGGTTACCATCAAGAGAGCAGTGATGATTCATTGCATTATGCTTGGAAAAGAAGTGGAGGTTCATCATCTGATTGCTTGTGAGATCTACACAATTGCAAACAAGAATTCCACTGAAGCCAAACTGGCGTATCCAAGCTTGATCTCTTTGCTCTGTAAAGAGGCTGGGGTCAAGATGGGAGTAGATGAATTCATACCCATTGAACATCCAATCACCAAGAAGTCAATGGAAGGACAAATGCAAGACAACTCTATCAAAAAGAGGGCGCAGGAGTTCCTCCCTGAATTTCCTGAAATTGACTACTGGACCAGCCTAGAAGCATCTATCACCAAGTTGCAAGAAACTATGGAGCAACTTAAGGAAGAACAGCAGAATCAGAACTGCATGCTCTGCAAATTGCTGAAGGAACAAGAGAAGCAGGGGCGTGAACTTCAAGAGATGAATCGCCAAAAGCTCTCCCCTCAAGTTGAGGGAGCATCCACTTCTCAAAATCAAGGTTGTTGAGTCCTAACTCTGTGATAACCTCTATCATTAGGAGCCTATTTAAATTTTTTGTTTTATATTACTATTAGTCTTATCTTATATCTATCTCTGAGTTTTGTTCTTAATTCATGATTAATAAAATTTAAAATTCATGTCTTAAAGCTATAAATGTCCTATGAATCCATCACCTCTCTTAAATGAAAAATGCTTTAATCACAAAAGAACAAGAAGTACAGGATTTCGAATTTATCTCTGAAACTAGTTGAATTAGTTTGATGTGGTGACAATACTTTTTGTTTTCTGAAAGAATGCTTGAACAGTGCATATGTCTTTTGAATTTGTTGTTTTAAGAATGTTAAAATTGTTGGCTCTTGAAAGAATGATGGAAAAGGAGAACTGTTATTGAGGATCTGAAAAATCATCAATTGATTCTTGAAGCAAGAAAAAGCAGTGTTTCTAAAAAAAAACGAAAAAAATAGAAGAGAAAAAGAAAAAGCAAGCAGAAAAAGCCAATAGCCCTTTAAACCAAAAGGCAAGGGTAGAAACAAAGTTGTGATCCAAGGCAAAAGAGTGTGCTTAAGAACCCTGGACACCTCTAATTGGGGACTCTAGCAAAGCTGAGTCACAATCTGAAAAGGTTCACCCAATCATGTGTCTGTGGCATGTATGTATCCGGTGGTAATACTGGAAGACAGAGTGCTTTGGGCCACGGCCAAGACTCATAAAGTAGCTGTGTTCAAGAATCATCATACCTAACTAGGAGAATCAATAACACTATCTGAATTCTGAGTTCCTATAGATGCCAATCATTCTGAACCTCAAAGGATAAAGCGAGATGCCAAAACTGTTCGGAAGCAAAAAGCTACTAGTCCCGCTCATCTAATTGGAACTAAGTTTCTTTGATATTTTGGAGTCTATAGTATATTCTCTTCTTTTTATTCTATTTTGATTTTCAGTTGCTTGGGGACAAGCAACAATTTAAGTTTGGTGTTGTGATGAGCGGATAATTTATACGCTTTTTGGCATTGTTTTTAGTATGTTTTTAGTATGATTTAGTTAGTTTTTAGTATATTTTTAGTTGTTTTTAATTAAAATTCACTTTTCTGGACTTTACTATGAGTTTGTGTATTTTTCTGTGATTTCAGATATTTTCTGGCTGAAATTGAGGGTCCTGAGCAAAAATCTGATTTAGAGGCTGAAAAAGACTGCAGATGCTGTTGGATTCTGACCTCCCTGCACTCAAAGTGGATTTTCTGGAGTTACAGAAGCCCAATTGGCGCGCTCTCAACGGAGTTGGAAAGTAGACATCCTGGGCTTTCCAGCAATGTATAATAGTCTATACTTTGCCCGAGATTTGATGGCCCAAACCGGCGTTGCAAATCAGCTTCAGAATTCCCAGCGTTTAACGCTAGAACTGGCATGCAAATTGGAGTTAAACGCCCAAAGTGGCATAAAAGCTGGCGTTTAACTCCAGAAAGAGTCTCTACACGAAAATGCTTCAATGCTCAGCCCAAGCACACACCAAGTGGGCCCGGAAGTGGATTTTTCTGTCATTTACTCAATTCTGTAAACCCTAGGTTATTAGTTCACTATTAATAGGATCTTTTGACATTGTATCTGTACCTCATGACACTTTACACGTTTCTCATTGTATCTTCTACAGCATGAGTCTCTAAACCCCATGGTTGGGGGTGAGGAGCTCTGCTGTGTCTTGATGGATTAATGCAATTACTACTGTTTCTTATTCAATCATGCTTGCTTCCGTTCTAAGATATCACTTGTTCTTAACCCGGATGAATGTGATGATCCGTGACACTCATCATATTCTCAACTATGAACGCGTGCCTGACAATCACCTCCGTTCTACCTTAGATTGAGTAGATATCTCTTGGATTCCTTAATCAGAATCTTCGTGGTATAAGCTAGAATTGATGGCGGCATTCAAGAGAATCCGGAAGGTCTAAACCTTGTCTGTGGTATTCTGAGTAGGATTCAATGATTGAATGACTGTGACGAGCTTCAAACTCGCGATTGTGGGGCGTTAGTGACAGACGCAAAAGAATCACTGGATTCTATTCTGACATGATCGAGAACCGACAGCTGGATAGCCGTGCCGTGACAGGGTGCGTTGAACATTTCCACTGAGAGGATGGGAGGTAGCCATTGACAACGGTGAAACCCTACATACAGCTTGCCATGGAAGGAGCCTTGCGTGTTTGAAGAATAAGACAGTAGGAAAGCAGAGGTTCAGAAGACAGAGCATCTCCAAAACCTCAACCTATTCTCCATCACTGCAATTCAAGTACCTGTTTTATGTTCTTTTGCTTTTTGCAATCAATCCTGATAATCTTTGATATCCTGACTAAGAGTTACAAGATAACCATAGCTTGTTTCAAGCCGACAATCTCCGTGGGATCGACCCTTACTCACGTAAGGTATTACTTGGACGACCCAGTGCACTTGCTGGTTAGTTGTGCGGGATTGCAAAGTGTGATTGCAATTTCGTGCACCAAAAGACTAAAAAATAGAAGTCAACAATATGGTAAAAGCTCATGAGATCTTCTTGTGTATTTGTCACTATTGGTGAATGATTTACTGTGGAAGTGACTTCCATGAATCTATCAAATTAGGTTGGTTCTCACATTGAAATTTTCCACATATAAACTATAAGAGAATTTTTTGCCAAGAGTAGAATTAGATAGAGAATAAAAATTGTTACTAAATTTATAGAGAACATATGTATTCCACCGTACACCATAATATTTTCCAAATAATAAATCTTAAAAAATAATGTAAATAGAGCTAAAACCATAGTTCGATACTTCGCTTCTGTAGTGCTTCTACTCACTTTGGTTTGTTTGTGACACCTCCATGACACTAGGTTGGATCCCATATATATGCAGAAATCTGTAATTAATTTTCGATTATCAGGATTACTCTTTCAATTTGCATCTGCAAATGCCAATAACGTTTAATCAGTGCATTTGTTGAATATAATTCTATGATCAACTGTACCTTTCAAAATCTGTAGCACCCTTTTTACTGCTCTCCAATGCTGTAGTGTTGGATTATGTATAAACTGAAAAATTCTATTTACTGAGTATGCAACGTCTGGCCTTGTGGTGATAAGATATTGCAATGCTCCAACTATTGAATGATGGGAGTGGATCATCTCAAGTGAAAAAAAAACTGGATAGTATGCAGTGTTTAATCTAACAATTCATCACTTTTTCTCTCTTATTTATTTCTAGTCCCACTTATAAAATCAAAGGTGAGAGATCACACTGTATTTTGGATCCATTTCCATTGAATGATACATCTTTGGATCCTAACAAGACTTAGAATCTTCATTAAATAGTTTTAAAGTAGCTATCATTGGAGTAGGCATAGAATTTGACTCATGCATTTTTGCTCTATGCAATATCTCTTCAGCATACTTTTGTTGAGAGAGGAATACACTCTCATTTGGCAATATGAAACCTGATTCAGGTTACTAATAAGAGCTTCAACCTCTTTCGAGTCTGTTGGCATGGGGAGCTCTCGACCACCTGGGAGATTTCAGAAAGAATCAAGCGAGAGAATATAAAATAAAAAGACACCACATCCAACTCAAAACCTTAAGGATAATAAATAAATAAATAGGACATGGATAATAAATAAATAGGAGTTAATATAATTCCAATTGTGTTTAAAAATTATTATTTTTATCATTAAAAGATATTTTTGACTGGTTAGTATTTCAAAAAAATCATCAATTCAACAAAACCTCTGGTAATGCAAGAGAAGCCATTGATAAGATACTGAGGCATTGGGATAGTCATTCTAACCATTTGGTCAAGATAAAGAAGACGTAGTCCATTATAACCTGTTCCCGCCAAGAAAAAAGCTCAGCACCAATAAATCCATGAGAGATAATTTGTAAAATGGCCCCGTTAAGCCCCGTATCACTTATAGAACCAATTCCAATAATTATAAAACCCATATTTACCGAGGAATAAGCTATTCTTTTCTTTAAATTATGTTGACCAAGAGATGTTGAACTGCATAGATTATTTGAATTGGACCTAATAACATTAACCAGAGGAAAAATATGGAATGAACGTGAGGTAATAATTCCATATAAATTCGAACCAATCCATATGCGCCCATTTTTAATAAGATTCTGGCTAAAAGTATACAAGTGCTGTAATGTGCCTGTCCGTGGGTGTCCAGTAACCATGTATGTAAGGGTATAATCGGCAATTTTACAGTAAAAATAAAAAGAAATCCCATATAAAATATTATTTCGAGCAACCCAGGATATCGATTGATTAGTTAATGTTTCAAAATTTAATGTCGGTTCATTAGAACTATATAAACCGATACCTAGAATTCCCATTAATAAAAAATAGAGCTTCTCACAGTATATAAAATAAACTTTGTAGCTGAATACAAACGTTTCTTTCCCCCACATGGATAAAAGTATATAAACTGGAATTAATTCCAATTCCCACGTGATGAAAAAAAATAAATGTCTTGATAAGAAAAAAAAAGGGTCCTATTTGACCGTTGTACATTGCTAGCATCAAGAAATGGAATAATCAGGATTCTCAAGTAACCAATTGAGCCGCTAAAGTAACTATAGTGGTAATAAATCCGTCAATAAAACAAGTCCTATAGACAGTCCATCTATTCCAAATCTCCAGTAAAAATAAAAAAATTAATCCATTTATAATTTTCTATTAGTTGGATTAATGGATCATCCAATTAGAAATGATTACAAGATGCATAGGCTGTTATCAGCAGATCGATTAAACATATACAAATTGTATGCCATAATCACCTTATTTCCTCGATGAAGAAATAAGAATATTAGGCTGCGTTTGTTTCTGAGAACAAGACAAGACAAGATACTGAGAACAGTATAGGATAAGACACTGATGGACAGAGACACAAAATTTTATGTTCTTGTATTCTGTTTGGTGATAAACTAGAATAAATTATGAAAATCTAATTTATTCTCATTTTTTTCATTCAAAAAATTTGAGATGAAAAATATAATAATAAAAAATATAATTATGAAAAATTAACAAAAATAATGAAAAAAGAATGAAAAATAAGTTGTGTCCCTTGTTAGTGTCCATGTGTCCTTCCTGTCAGGATGGACACAAAATACACTAATTCAGTGTCTCTGGACACACTGTCTCTGTCCTTGTTTCCTCTGTCAAAAATGATTTTGTGTCTTTGTGTCCTTGTCTCAATGTCCTGTCTCTGCAAACAAACTCAGCCTTAAGGAACTCCCGACTATTGGTAAAAGTACAACTATTGTTAACCAAGAAAAATAATTTGTGATAAAAATAAGATACACTTGGGCTAGAAAAATCCGCACTCAATTATCTTTCTATTTTGAGCGTAGATTTTTGCCAGTAAAAAATGTATTCTCGAGGTGTTTGTCTTTTTGAAAAAAAGAAAGAGGCGGCCTCAATAAGCTAGACCCATACTTCGAGTTGTTTCATGCTACAAATAAACTCGAACACTTTAAAAATTTGTAGGATAGGCGGATTCACACCTCTTACAATCGACGCAGTCCTTCGTTCTTGGGGCAGAAGCTATTTGCTTAGCTTTACACCCATCCCAAGGTATCATTTCTAATACATCGGTGGGGTAGGATTTGACACATTGAGTACATCCTATACATGTATCATAAATCTTTACTGAATGAGACATTGAATTTGGATCTATAATTTTTTTAACACTAAAAATAAAAAAATTTTGATCTAGTAAACTCGTAAATAAATCATATATTTAGATACTAGATGAATCAACAATTTACCAGAATTTTAATACTCAAAATCGACTTCTGGATCAATTCATAAGAGGAGAGGGACCAAGATACTTTGATTTCTTACGTTTTTGCAAACGTGCGAGTTTGTTGAATTATACTATTTAAAATTAATATTTATATGATAAATCACTATTAATACTATTTATTCAATATAAATACTAGTTTTATTCAATATAAATATTAGTTATTCAACAAGATAGATTGATTGATACAAGTTGATTTTCTGTTACGATAAATTGAAGAAACAATAGCCGGTCCGATAGCAACTTCAGCGGCTGCAATGGCAATAACAAAAATAGAAAAAATATTTTTCTTTAATTGGCGAACTATCAAAAAAAATAAAAAAAGTTACGAAATTTATATTAACGGCCTTCAGTTTAAGTTCAAGAAAATAAGGGTTCTAACCACATTTTGGCTCGTGATCAATTCATAGATACCGATAGAAAATAAATAGACACTCAAAACAAGTTCATCTTTGAGCAGCATCATTGACGAACTCTATAAGACCCAGAATCTTTGAAAAGTATTATTATGATCAAGTCTCAAATCATATGGTTATTTATAGCCTTAATTTCAGAAATTATTTTATTAAAGGTAATTAAGGCAAGTTTTGATTTATTGGACTTGAGATGAGTTATGATTATTATCTAATTTTATAATTATTGGATTATTTCCTATATTTAAATTATAAAGTTGATAGTTATGAAATAATAAGGATTTTATATGATATGGACTAAATAATCAATATTTTAATATATTGATATTGCTATTTTGGAAAATAGAGAAATTAATTATATTATTTCTAATTTTTAGATTTGGGCATTTTATTGAAAATAATTTGTAAAATTGATGAGCCAATAGTATTTTTATACATTATTATTGTTGGACTAGAATTTATTTCTAATTACTATATTATTCCCAATTTCATTTGAAATTACCAAAATGTCCCTAACCCTAATTTTATTTAAAAAACCCTAACCCTAAAACCCTGACCCAGTACCCGTTTTCCCTTCCTGAATCAGCAGCAGCAGCTGCTGCCCTCTAACCTAAACAGTAAACACACACACACGATCGCAGCCTTCCCCAATTCAACCAGCAGCAACAGCTGCGAAAATGGAAGAAAGAAAGAAATAGAGAGGGAAGGGAGAAACGGATCCGTGGAGGAGAAGAAGGGGAATAGGGGAGGAAAGAGATTGCGCCACGCGCTGGGCTTCTCCGCCATCGCGCCCCGCCGTGACCCACACCTCGTCGTCGCTCGCGCCGCTAACTAGCTCGCCGCCGCCTCTGTTTGTCACACCATCACTCCTAGCCGCGCCGTCGCCGAGGAGTCGTCGCTGTCGAGGGAGCCCAGAGGAGAGAAACTGCGCGATAGTGAGGGAGGAGAACGCGGGCCAGTGACACGAGGAGCACGACCCGTTGTGCCGCCGTGTGCTAACGTCGTCGTCCTCACCGTGCCGCCATCACCCTTGCCACCGAGACAGTCACCGTCATTTATGGTAGAGCAGAGAGGGAGAGCTCAGGAACAGAGCAGATGCGAGAGATCTGGGGCTGAGCTGGGAGTCCAGCCACCGCGCCCGGCCATGCTTGCGTCGCCGGTGCCGCCTCCGTTGGAACTGTCGTGCTGCACGAAGCTAACGCTTCCTCCACCAGAAAGCCGCCATTAGAACCATTACTGATTCGGTGAGCCTTTCCCTGTTTTTGGTTCTGTCACAGCCATTCCTGGAGGAGAAATCAGTCGTGCCGCCGTGCCTGGCCGCCGGAAAACGCCATTACCGTCACCGAAAAACACTGCTGGTAAGGTCTTGTTAATGGATTCTGTTTCTTTTGAATTTCAAGAATACCAAAGTCACGGCTTGTTGCTGCAGTGGTCATCTGAGTCACGTGGAGGGAGGAAGAGCCGTTGGGTGTCGCCGCACCTTGCCTCCGCCGCCAAAAATAGCCGTTGAGTCCTCGGTATCGGGTCGTGTATCCATGCTTGCTTTTCGTGATTGGAGTTCGCAGCTGCCTTGTTTTGTCATTTCAGTAAGTATGTATGTTTTGGAAGCCCTACGTTAGTGTCCCGTATTGTATTAAAGCCTTTACGGTATTAATGTTCTTAGAGTATAGTAACTGAGGTTGCTTGTTGTAATTTAGAGCTGTTTATGCTGCTGCGAAAATGTGTGGGGCTGTGCTTAGGAACTGCCGTTGGTTTTGAGTCGAGGCGAATGGATTTCTGAGAGGCGTTTGGAGTATAGTTTCAATTTGTCGAGGTAGGGGCGCTTTCCAAAAACTATGTTTTATGTATTGGAATTATTACATATGGATACTGACGTGAGATATTGTGTATTTGGTGATTGTATCTGCCTTATGTATTATTTGATTGACTCGAATGATTATGGATGTTGGTTTGGCTAAATTGTTGTGTGGCTTTGTGAAATGTAATGTTTTGAAGTTGATTCTTTAGAGATTTGAAATCTGAGTTTAATCCACTAAGGATTGATTTGATTTGAGTTAATTTTGAAATAGTATCCTTGAGATACGCCACTGAGGCGATTGTTGGATTTAGTATGCTTTGAATTGATTTTTGGTTTTGTGTTGTTGAAAAGGAATGCGGAACGGTTTAGTTGGGACCCGAATCGGGTGGCAAAAGTCCAAGTTTTAGGGGAGGTGCTGCCGAAATTTCTATAAAATCCGAGTCTTTATTGAAATATTGTCTGGAAGAATTTTGAGTTAAAGACTTCAACTATTTTATTTGAATTATCAAGAAAAGGATGATTCGTGCTTTTGAAATGAGTAATTAAAGCGGAAATTGTGATTTAGTCTTGCTTCTTAAGAAAGACCTTGTATCTCTTTCAGGAGAAGGTTATTTAGATAAAACTTGTGTTTTAAAGCCGTTTGAATGTGAAAAGGGTTTATGCCTCTGAATTTGAATTGGGGGTTTCAATTAAAGAAGTTTCAATGACTTTGGAAGAACTTGAATGTCTCTTGACATGTTTCATTTTGAAATGTTTTTAGAAAGGTTTTAAGTACTCTTTGAATTTTGAATTCTTGCAAGACTAAAACAATTTTGAACAGTTGAAACGTTCTAGAATTTATCATGGGGGTTGAAGTTGGTTTTGCCTAAGTAAAGGAAACGGCTTTGAAAGAAATAAGTGATTACGTGACTCGGTTTGGCTTAGATCCTATTTTATTACTCAAAACGGAAAGCCAAGGTTTTAATGATTTTAAATGAATTTGGCGAGCTGAGTTTTATTATTCTCCCCTAAAGACTTGGGACTCTGCCGAGAAGCTTTTGTTATAAAATCCCATTGTTGGATGGGTGGTTTTGAGTACTTTGAAATAAATCCTTAACTTGCCATGGTTTTGGAAGTTTTGGAAAGAGAATGCCGAGAGTGGCTTTGTTTTAAAAAGGGAACTCACTTTAAGTAAATTTGGCTTATGAGCCTGAGATGATTTAAGAAATGAGATCTTTAAAGCCAAGGCTGAAAAGAGTTGAAATTTGATTTCAGAGTGAAATGGCTTGAGAAAAGTAATTTATGACTTAAATTCCGGTTTTATGAATTTAATGATGTTGAACGGTGGAAGTGCTATTTTGTTATGGGCCGGAATGGCTGTGTATGATTATGAATATTGGCTGGTTTTGGATTGAACCGTGAGCCGGAGTGGCTGTGTATGATATTGATTTATGGCTGATTGCCGAATGAGTTATGGGCCGTATGGCTGACTATGAATTTTGAATTTAAGCCGGATGGCTGAGATGGATGTTGATCCATGGCTGGGACTGAATGAATATATGTTTGAGATACCTGGGTAGTAGCAAGGGTTGTGGTTCGTCCCACTTGCTCCAGGTCAGAGACTGTGACGCCTGGGTAGTAGCGGTAGTAGTGGTGATTCCACTCGCTCCAGGTTGAGCTTTTAAACACCCGCCTGGGTAGTGGCCGCAGTAGTGGTTATTCCACTGGCTCTGGGTTGAGCGGGTAGTAGCAATGGGGTTGTAGCTCAAACCTACTTGCTCTGCGATGGGTGTTTCTGTCCATGGTTAGCTACCAGGACATGTCGGGTTGGCTATATAACCGACAGATGATATCATCAGCCACTAGGGACAGACATGCATCATATGCATCTATGTGACATTGTTTGGGTGTGCATATTGTACTTGGTTTGCCTTTGTGATTAACTGCTAATTGTTCTACTTGCAATAAGTGTTTGTTTGTGCTTGCATCTTCCTAATTGTGATTGCTACTGAGACTCTGTTGGACTGTGGTGATTTGTTGATGGTTGGATTGTTTGGGCCTAGGGCCGTAGATGGAATGAGTTGAACTGATGGTTGATTTCGGTTTTGTGTTTCTGGTTTGGAATAAAATATGAAAGGCTATTTTGGTTCGGCATAGATAAACCGTTTTGAAAGGCTTTTGAGTTTTTGAGAATTGAATGGTTCCTCTTTCGGAAAAGGATTTCAGGTTTTTCTTTTATTGTAAACTGTTGTTTTTGAAAAGAGGCATAAGTCGGTTATTAATCATTGGTACGGTTTATTTTCACGTATCCTATTACAGTAATTCCCAAAAACCCTCTACTGAGAACCCTTTCGAGGATGATGTTCTCACCCCCCTACATTTTTTCCTTTTCAGGATATGGGTGCAGAAGTCTCGAAGAATATAGTTAGTTGTGCTTGAAATGTTATGTATTGCTTTAGATTATTATTTATTGTACCCCCGCTTCTATCTTGAGATATTCTGTAAGAGGGATAGAAATTGTATTGGATACTGCTTGTGATATTATTTATAAATATATGTATCTATATGGATGTATCCTTTATGAGTTTTTGTAAGTTGTATGGTATGTATGGATGTACGTTGTATAGCAAAAGTATTTTTAGGAGCGGTTTTGCGGTTAAAAGTTTTAAACAGGTTCATATTTTAGTAATAAATAGTATAAGTGTCGTCGTAATGTCCGAGCTATCAGAGTCGCGCAGTCGGAAGCGTGAGTTTTGGTAGTTAGGGTGTTACAAACTCTTTATAAATTTCGATTCAGTATAATATTAATATAATATAAACAACAGTTCAACCAATTCAATTGACTAAAGAATAAAAAACAAGTCCGAAAAAAAGAATATATTCGCAAGAAAAAAATTACATAAACACTCTTATTTTTCATGTACAAAAAATTAAATCGAAATAACTAAGGAAAAAAAGAATTTTTGCAAGTTAAAAAAAATTTTTACTGGTGAGCCACGACAATTGCACCTATCAAAGCAGCTAAGAGAATTATTGAAATTAGTTCAGCTAGAAGAAAAAAAATTTGTTGATAAATGAACTCTAATTTGTTGACAAGTACTTATTAAATCTTTTGATTTGGTCTTGTAGTAAATAAGTCTGTACCATGATGTATCTGAAATATTAGTTATTAGTGAAACAAAAATATTTGTACAAACCATCAAAGTAATTTCACCCCCAATGTAAAAAGATAAAAATCTTGGTGATATTCTGAACCATTCATGAACATCACATCAAAGAGGATTAAAACGTTTATACCTCCCACGTAAATAAGTAGTTGTGCGGCAGCTACAAAATGGGAGTTTGATAAAATATAAAAATAAAGATATTTAAACAAGAACTAGTCCCAATGAAAAAGCAGAAAAAATGGGGTTGGTAAAAAATACTACTCCTAAACTTACTAATACAAGACATGATCCCAAAAAGACTAAAAAAAATCATGTAGTGGTTCAGGTAAATTCATTATATATTAAATAAGAGATAAATGCATCGAAATTTCATGACCTTTTTTATATGACCAGAAAAATCTTTTATCTACGAGATTTCTCTCCACATTGAATTTCATCAAATTCTAACAAATCGGAATAGGTACAAGTTAAATTATGGGATTTTTGTTATTTCATTCGTTATACGAAAGAGTAAGTCGAGAAACTATATAATATATAAGTATAACTAAATATAAGTCTAACTATATAGATATATAGTTATAGAATAATTATAGAACAGATATCTAAATGAAATAGATAGAATAAAAGAATATTTTAATAATAATAAATTTATTTTGAAAATATGGAATAATTTTTTTTCTATTTAATCTTATTATTTTTTAAATTTATATTATTCTATTTCATATCTATTTATATATATATGATATATGAAACAGAATAATGTGAAATCTAATATGATTTATATTTATATATTAATATTGAATTCTTATAAATAAATAAAACAATTTTATTATATCCTATTATTTTTTATTGATACATCCCGAATCAAGCGAGAGAATATAAAATAAGAAGACACCATATCCAATTCAAAACCTTAAGATAATAAATTAATGGATCTCTTATTTTATAAACTCCTCGCTCTTTCTTGCTTTCTTTGTATGAAACTAACTTCATACACTCCTCACACTTACAACATTAAATAACTACTATATCATTAACATAAGCCATTAAATAAATAGAAGATTTTGAAGTTAATTTTACAAATAATGATGTGTCTGACTTTGTGCAATCTAACCCAAACTGTTTGTGTATTTTTGAGAGTGAAATACCAAGCACCCCGTGCTTGTTTAAGACCATAAAAGCTCTATAAGTTTACAAACCAGTTTCGGATTAGAGCTCTCATAGCCTTGTGCATGTAAACTTGTTCATGTAAAATGTTATTCAAAAAGGCATTATTAAAATCAAATTGGCGTAGCACCCAACCTTGACTTATAGCAATCATTAGAACCACTCTAATTATAGAGGGACGAATCATAGGACTGAACACTTATTCATAGTCCACACCCTCTATTTGGTGAAATTCCTTAGCTACAAAGCGAGCCTTGTATCTTAAAATTTCTTCTTTTGGGTTTTTCTTAATTGCATAAATCCACTTGCATCCAATAATTGTGGCTATTGATGGTGGTTCAACAAGGCTCCATGTATTGCATTTTAAGAGTGCTTAATATTCTAAATCTATTGATGACTTCTAATGATTGGAGTTGAGGGCTTGGGTTACATTTTTAGGAACCTGTAATGTTAAATTAATAGTGTTAGAAGTAAGAAAAATCTTGGTTTTAAACTTCCTATTTTGGATCGTCACCATTGTATATGTATTAGTTGTAGTGGGTGGGCAGGGTGGTAAAGTAATTTCTAAGCCAGAACTAGAAATTTGATTAAGTGGAAGAGATGTAATTTGTTCAGCATGGGAAGTTTGATTTAAGTGGAAGAGATGTAATTTGTTCACCATTGTATATGTATTAGTATTGCTTGCAACAACATTTAGGGAGGTTTGATTTATGTTGTTTGAGGAAGACCTGCACTGTTCACTTGTAACACTATTAATAGAGACATTAGAATGTCAGTAATAGGCAGATTATCATTAAGATCACCAAGAACTTGATAATGAATGTGAGTAGGAGTTAGAGGTAGATTATTTGATACAACACCAATAGAAAGAGAAATAGAGTTTGAATCAGAATTACATTTAATAGCAGAAGCAGTAGTAAACATATCATGATATGGGAAAGTTGTTTCATCAAAAATCACACTTTTACATAGGTAAACTTTACCATCCTGATTCATACATTTATAACCATGGTGCTGTGAATCATAGCCTAAAAATAAGCATTTTTGAGACTTATTGTCTAATTTATGCTTATTATAGGGCCTAAGAAAGGGAAAACAGCAGCAATCAAAAACACTCATCATAGTTTAATTTGGTTTCTTACCATATAACTTTTAGAAAGGTGATAGAAAATTCAACACAACAGTAGGTAATCTATTAAGAAGAAATACAGCAGTTGTAAAGGCATATTCTCAAAACTGCATGGAAAGTGATGCTGTGGCTAACAATGATATACCCATCTTAGTTATTGTTCCATGTCTTCTCTCAACCATACCTTGTTGTTGGTGAGTATAGGGGCATGAAAGTCTACGTTAAATGCCACTGCTGTTAAGAAAATCCAAGACAGCTTTGGAGAGAAACTCCTTCCCATGATCAGTTTGAATAGCCTTTAATTTTTGTCCACTTTGAGTTTACATAAAAGATTTATAATATAGGATACATGATAAAGATTGAGATTCATTGGTTTATAGATAAATGCATGTGTATCGATCGAGTACATGCATCAACAAAACTAATGTAGTATTTATATCCATTTCGAGAATTAATTGGAGCTGACCCTTATATATCAATGAAAACAAGCTCAAGAGGATTTAAATAATTGAATTAGAATAATGAAAAGGTAAGGCATGTAATTTTCCCATTGAACATAATTCACAAATATTATTAACAGATTTCATGGATGAACTTTTAATATTACATTGATGTAAAACTCTCTGAACATTTTGCATAGTAGTGTGACCAAGTCTCTTGTGCCACAATTCTAAGTCACTATATCTATTACATGCAGTAGCCAAAGTTCTCTTTATTGATGAATCTTGATTCAAAAAGGTTCCATTACAACCAGAACTGCTATTATATGAACTAGAAGATACTAAACTAAAGTCATAATTGCCATTAGTATTCAAGAAAGGAACATTATTATAGCGAAAACTATTATTATATGATCTGAAAGGTGCTGAATTGAGGCTAATATTGTCGTTAGTGTACAGACAAGCAGGAATTCTTGGTATGGAAGAAATAGATTTGGGGACAAACAGATCATCAAAGACATATATGCCACCTTTAGTAAAATCTTGAAGGAAAAGCTCCTGAGATTTCTAATAACAGATATTACAGTGTTTAGGCCAAAATTCAAAGTAACAGTGATTATTTTCAGCAAATTTTGAGTAATTGAAGGCACATATAATAAATTCATCAATCGAAAGTAATTATTCCTATTTCTATTATATAAAAGAGAAGAACCATAGTTGTGAATTTTAATACCTGCACCATTATCTAAAAAGTATGGTATAGGAGCTGCATCTGAGGAAGAAGCTGTGGTCGATCAAAGCGGTGAAAGCAATTCCAAGCTCCATGTCCACCTCTTCCACAGATTGAATTTTGAAGAAACATACATATTCAATCAAGGGAAAGTGTAATAATTAAATAATATATAATTAAATAATTAAATAATTTATAAAATAAAGGATAAATTTTATAAGTAAATAATATATAAAGGATTAAATTGTAGTTAAAATTAAATAAAAATTATTTAGCAATTATTAAAAAATTTAAAAGAATTTATTTTATTATTGGACTATTTAATGGTCCAAACGTACTCGGATCATCAAATTCTATGCATATTATGGAGCCCTTTTAAAGATTATAAAGCCTCGTCAAAAATTTTAAAAGATCACCACAAGTGATCCACAACCATCTACATAGTTTCTAAAGTTTATGCTATTCCTGGTAAAGCATCTTACCGCTCAAAATATCACTACCATTACATCCTATATGTAAATAATACCATAATGAAGAAAAAAAATATGTATTAGAAAAAAAATAGTGGTATAACTTTGTTTAGGTTAACATACATAAATTTTTATTTTGAGCATATAACTTTGTGTAGGTTAATAAATACATACATTTCAATTTTGAGTATATATATATATTCCAGCAAAATGTAATAATATAAGAAAAAGGTTTGAGAATAGAAAAGAATAAGAGAGATTTTGAGAAGAATTAAAGGAGATAGATAATTTTATTGAAAAAAATTTTTAAGAAGAAAAGATAATAATGTTTTGTTTGTCAATTATATTTCTAAAATTAGTAGTATCAAAAAATATTTCAAATTTAATATTATGAAAAAAAAATAAAAAAAATTATATAAGGATTAGTTTGACTAATTTTTAAAATTTGAGGGATAAAAATGACTTACGTATGGACTTTTAAGGACTATTTTGACTATAAAAATCTTTTTTATATATCAAGTGACACGTGGCATGTCACGTGTATGCCACGTGTCACTGACCTGCCACGTGGCGTGTCACGTGTCGCTGATCTGCTACGTGGCGTGCCACGTGTCGCTGACCTGCTACGTGGCGTTGACCTGCCACATGGCACGTCCAATTGACAGAAGGACTAATTTGACTTATTTTTTATTTTTTAGGGACTAATTTTATTAAAAAAATCATTCGGAGACGAAAATGAAGATCGCGTAATCTTTCGGGGACGAATTTGGGTATTAACCCTAATTTTAATCTATAAATGATATATTTATTTTTATTTGTTCGAATAAAGGAGTTAATCATGTCTTGTTTTGTTCGATTCGTTAATGTATGATAAGATATTTAAAATCTATATTGAGTTAAGTAATTATTAGCTTTTTTCATTGTTTCATTTATCTCACTTTACGCAAAGATGTGGATCCTTGCTGACCAGTGACCACACAAATGCAGAAGCGTATAGATGTCAAATTGTCAATGTATGTATGCATGCAGCTCCCAACAAAATTCCTATGACGCAGTAAAACCCAAATTAACATTTAAAGGCAAATTCTTATATACATCACAGTTATTTAAAAGAAGAGAGAAATATAATAGAAAAAGAAAATTACAAATGATTGGTTATAAATAATGTTATGAAAGGATTTTTTATTCTATGGAGGAGAATAGAATATCTAAAATTTAAAATGTTTATTAATTAATTTCTATTATTATGAAAAATAAAAATTTTAATTTAGTTTAATGACAAGTAATTATAATATATGTTGTGTGTGTATATGTTTGTGTGTTTGTTTATGTGGTTTAGACTCTAGTAGTAACTTTAATTTCCAAAGAAAAGGGACGGAGCACAAGGTGGCTGTGATGGAGAAATAATAATAATAATAATAATAATAATAAATAATGAGTAAATCAATATGAAATAAAAGTTTAAAATGTTGAACAAAAAGATAAAATTAGTTTTATATTTACGAAATATAATCTCAATACGATAAACTATTGGATGTTACATTTTATTTATACGTAAATTTGTCAATATTTAAATTTTTATTAGTTGAAATATTTTTTTTATAAGTATATTTTTTATTTATTTATAAATAATTTATTAGTATTTTGAATTTTTAGATACAAATAATTGTGTATTCATAAATAAATAAAGAATTTAGCTATTCTTTAAAAGTAAATTTTAATAATAAAATAATTTTTAATTTTTTATATATTTAATACATCAAAATTGTAATAATAATAAAAAATAACTTAATTACATTTTATCTAGACAAAAAAGAGCTTAATTTCTTACTATCAAATATGTGGCATGCTCTTTATCGTGTTCTATAAAGTATCCATACTTTGTGGGAATGGATTCTGTCAATTGTTAAAAAAAATTTGAGAGTATAAAGTGTGATATTTTATCTTTCATTGCTCTCTATCTCTCTCGTATTTATTCTTAGTCCCACTTGTAAAATTAATGGTAAAAGATCACACTTTACTCTCTCGATTATTTAAAAAAATTGAGAGAATCCATTCCCATACTTTGTTAAGTTGATGCGTCTCCACGTCGAACATATTATTTTTCATTCGAGAAGTGTGTCTTTTGTATTTGACTACGTTTTTATAAAAAGTAAAAAAAATTTTACAAACACTTAGATATATCTAAATAGATTATATGTTAACGTATTCAATTTTATTTTCTTAACTTATATTCTTGAAATGAATTTAAAAATAATATATATTATTATTTATTAAAACAAAAAAATTATTTAAATTTTATTTGATTAAAAAAGATATTAAAATACTTAAAAACATTACTTTGTATTTTAATATTAATAGAATATTAAAATATTATTATAATTTATTTTAAATGCTTCGTATTTCTTGTCTTACCAAAAATTAAAATCAATGTATTTACATGACCTATAACTTGTGTTCTATATCCATGTCAACATTCATATTTTATACATTTATATAACTATATGTGAGATAAATTTTAAAGTAGTCCCTAAAATTATATTCGAATTTCGTAGTGGTCCTTCAAATTAATAATTACTCATATTCATTCTTTGCATTTAGGGACTTAAAGTCATCCTTCAAGCAATTTTCATCAACAAGTATTATCGAAAAATCGATGTAGACTCATTTCTGACACGTTGGCAAAATAACAACTAACTGATGTGGAGGACAAAATTTTTCTATAGCAATTTAGTCTCTACCAATTTTAAGAACCCTAATTTCCAAATTTGCTTTAAACCTTCTCTTCTTAGCTGTTCTTCATTAGGAGAAAGAATAACGACAATAACGAAACCTTTCTCTATCAATGGCATCAAGTCTGATGGTATGATGCCTAGGTAACTAACAAACTAACTAGGTTTCAATTTCAGTTTCTATTCCAATGTCACTTTTCGATTCATCAATTCTTCGATCTGATTTCTGTAATTGCCGGTGACACTTCCTTTGGAATGGTGCACGATGCATTCAACACTTTTTTCAGTGAGACAAGATCCGACAAGCACATTCCTCATGCTGTCTTTGTTGACCTAGAGCCAACCGTCATCGACGAGGTCAGAGTTGGCACCTACTGACAGCTCTTCCTCCCAGAGCAGCTTATATCTGGCAAGGAGGACGCCACAAACAACTAGATTTTTTATTTTATTAAATAAAATAAATATAATATTTATCAAAATAAATATTTTTACGAGTATTTACCGATTTAAATTTTCTTGCCATATCTCGTTTACACTGTAAACGAGATGATTTTTCACGTATCTCGTTTACAGTGTAAACGAGATATGGCAAGTCAGCCTGACACGTGTATATCTCGTTTACACTGTAAACGAGATATATATATATATATATAAGACAAATATTCAGCATCTATAAAAGGATGTGTAACCCTTGGTATTCTTCACACATTTCATATCCTTTCTCTGTCTCATTTTTCTCTCAAAAACAAAGCTGAATGGCTAGTAACAATCCATTCATAATTGTGCTTCTTTATCCCAATTGTCATATGAGAAATGGCGACAATGGGGTGATATTTGAGTGTCAGGATCCGATATTATTTCGCACTCAGCGTGTGGAGACGTTGTCAGATTTGAAGAGTTTGATATTGAGCAAGCTCAGTGGGACACAAGCGAGGGTCGTCTTGGTATCGAAGGTGTGGTGCACAGTGATCTGACAACCGGGCTCAAACCTCTGGTGCCATCTATCGTACCACTTCTTCAGCTTGAGCGGCCACTATACATCCTCACCTTGACCAGTGGTAGTCAGGTACCTGTCAATGAAAATGGTGTGTTAAATACTTCCTTACGTCATAATAACTGAACTCTTTTAACAGATAAGTAAGTCGAAATATAACATCAATCTCACCTATCAAGATTTACCGGAGTGCCTGGTACCTGCTGCTCTCCATTGAACTACCATTTCACCCGATCAACGTGGTGAAATCGGACGATATTGAAGCACAATAGGGGGACGGCTGACAACCATATCTTCCACTCCTCCTCCTCACGAAACCAGGGCGGACACAAAGCCTGCATGGCGAGGTCATCGTAGATTCTCCATGCAAAATGAAGAAAGAAAGTTTTCAACATAACACAAACACAATTATTATACGAAATCTATCTAATTATCCATATAACAAGCATACTAAAGCATATGATATCTATCTAATTATCCAAAATAAAACATAAGTATTTTACAACTAACCTCGTCGAATCATAGCTGGTCAATTGAAACCCTCCAACGCAGCCTCATGTTGATCCATGCTCTGCTGCGGCAATCCAACCAACCTAACACATCGCAGGAGAGCATATACGGTTCGTTAAGTAATGCATACCAAAAGAATTGACAAAATTATTTAACTTAAATACATAAAAATACATTTCTCACCTTGCAGTCAGAGGATACTAGTAGACGCCTCTATCTGGTGGACACCACTGAGAAAATATTTAATAGAACCAAGACATCAACAGCAGAGTGCAGCCAGTGATATCCGTGATGCCCCACTGAGCCGCCAAAGAAAGGGACTGATACGTCCAGGTCAACACAGCTGATCCCCAGGAAAATGCTCTACACTCATCAAAGTCCCAGAGCAACGATAGCCAATGAAGGTGCACCAGATTGTTGGACTTGTCGGTCATCAGATACCCTCCAATCAGTAACATGATATAACACTTGGCGTACTGTCGGAGGGTCTCGGGATCGTCTGTCTGGGGCATCTGGCGGACACGATCCCATAGCCACACAAGCTTCAGCATGAAGGACTCCTTCCTCTGCGCCGCTTGCTGTGCTGCCACGGGAGGCCTGGCACCGAGGAGTTGCTCCACCAACGCCCACGTCTCCGTATGGTACCACCTACCGAAGTCATGGAGGAACCCCCGTCGGGGTTACCGTGTGCGTGTAGGCCTAGGTGGTACGCCACGTCCTGCAGGGTGATAGTGACCTCACCCCACGGGAGATGAAATGCATGTGTCTCTGGACGCCATCGCTCCACCAGTGCCGAAATCAGGGAATTGTGAAAAGTAAAATCCCTGAGGGGCACGGCGTCGCCGAATCTGGCCTCAGCCAGATACAAGACGATGGCGTCCGATGGAGGTAAAGTATGGCTCACTCGTCGGGGCAGTAGGAAGCGAGGCCTCTGAAGAATGAAAAACAAAAATATTTTAGCCTTAAGAATACAATATTTCAGCTTTCTAGTCTACACATGTCTCTATATTATATATTCGATAATTGGCGAATCCTAACTATAGCGTTATAAATACTAAGAACATAGCACAAGAATAATAGAGTTTCAAACTAATAATGATTATGTCATACCAACCTAGCACAAGCGGATAGAGTTCTAAATTGAGACTACAGACCTAACTCTTAAGTCATATACCAACGTTCCAGATCTTCATGACTACCCTAATAATGGCAACATCATTAAATTTAACAACCATAATGAAACTAACCTCAAAGTCGGCCGTCCCAGCGTAATGTGTCATCTCATTTAGCCTGTTGATGTCCCCATCATTCCCTGCTTGGCGCGCCATCACCGCTTCGGTCAAAGGTATAGTCAGAAAGGGTTAAAAGAGGGGAGAAAGATGTTGATAAAGTCAAACTGGGGCCCGGAACTAACCTGTAAACGACTTATATATATAGGCGCGTACGGGCCATATCTCGTTTACACTGTAAACGAGATATGGCAAGGAAATTTAAATCGGTAAATTCTCGTAAAAATATTTATTTTGGTTAATATTATATTTATTTTATTTATTAAAATAAAAAATCCCAAACAACTTCGCCAAGGGACACTACATCGTCAGCAAAGAGATCGTCGACCTCTGCCTTGATCATGTTCGCAAGCTCGCCAACAACTGCACCAGCCTCCAGGGCTTCCTCATTTTCAACACCATCGGTTGCGATACTGGCTCTGATTTCAGTTCCTTCCTCCTTGAGCGCCTCTCCATCGATTACGGCAAGAAGTCCAAGCTCGACTTCACCATCTATCCTTCCCATCAGGTATAACTTGAAGATTTATTGTTCAAGAATTTATCTCACGTGTTCTATTCCTTAATCGCTACTTTAGGATTTGCTTTACCTGAAATTAACAGTGTTATTTTCCTCCTTTCTAATTTCTGATTTCAGGTTTGGACGACTGTTATAGAACCATACAACAGTGTTCTTTCCAGTCATGCTCTCCTTAAGCACACTGATGTCGCTGTGCTCTTAGACAATGAAGCCATCTGTGATATTTGCAGGAGTGCCCTTGATATTTCAGAACAAAGTCATTAAAGAGTAACAAGAAAAAGAAAAGGTCTCTGTTTGTATTTTGGGAGGAAGAGAAAATGTTGAATTAAGAAAGAGTTAATATACTTACGCAATTGAAACGACGTTGTCTGGTATGATTTAGGCGCCAAACTAAATACTACGTCGTTTAGGCTTGCCAGTGTGTCGGAAGCTTGTCTATATCAGTTTTTCGATAGCATTTTATTGATAGAAATTGTTTGAAGGACAACTCTAAATTTTATAGTATAACTTTAAGAATGAATATAGATAACTATTAATTTAAAAGGCCACTATGAAATTTAAATATAACTTGATGGACCACTTTAAAATTTAATTCGATTATGTGTCACTTTTGTTGTTTTTATAGAATAAAAAACCACATATATATAAGAAATTGTATTTTTTTTCATTGACCATTTGCAATGAAAAATAAAAATGATTACTGATTGAGTCCATTACGAGGGAAACCTTAATTATTGTTCCTAACAAATCATTTTTGGGAGATGTTAATTCACTCCTAATTAATTGATGATAATGCCATTTTTCTAATTATATATATTTTTAAAATTATTCATAAATTTTATGGATATATATGATCAAAAAAAAATATAAGAAAATATCAATATGACAAATAAGGAAGATTAAGAATAGCTTTAGAAGATAAACAAATATAATTAAAAAAGAATGACGTTATTAATTTAAGAGTGACATTATTATTATTTTTTTAGTATACTTTTGATTAAATTAATTATTTATTGAATAACAAAAAATCGGTTTCCAATGATCGATTCTTTTTAAAATTTTAACCTTTTTACGTGAGATATGTCTCTGATATGTCTTCAATTCTACCATAAGGACTTGCGAGCGTCATTTAACTGCTACTAAACTTTTATTTTTAAGATTTCTGCCATAATTTTTAAGTGTTTTTATGTTATGTTATCTTATCAATAAATGTTTTAAAATATTTTCCTGATAAGTTTTGAAAATCTGCTATTACTTCCTTTGTACTTTGCTTGAGAGTATGTTTGGATGAATATTCTTAAATTTCAGTGTATTTTAAATATAAGAGAATTCAAATACTGTAATGTAATCAAACTATTTTTAAGTTTAAAATTTTTTATTTAGTTGAAAAAATTGTTAGTTGTATTATTAAAATGGGTTAACCACCAAAAATGCCCCAAATTATTCAAACGCTGACAAAAATACACCTGAATTTTATTATCAACAAAAATGCTTTTAAATAATTTAAAAACGCAACAAAAATGTCTAACAGTAAATATATATTTTCAAAAAATACCTTAGAGATTGAATTTTGATGTAATTTTTTGTAAATATTATTAAAAGATGAGATATTATTATTATTAAAGTTTGGTAATTTTTTACTAAGTATATATTTTTTTGTGATTTTTTAAAAGTATTATGGGTTGTTAACAAAAAATTATAAAAAATTATATACTTAACGAAAAATTACCAAAATTTAAGGATAATAATATCTCATTTTTCTAATCATTCTTGAAAAAATTGTATCAAAATTCACTCTCTAATGTATTTTTTGAGAAATACATATTTAATGTTAAATAATCTTGCAAAAAAAAAACTAACATTAAATATGTATTTCTCAAAAAATATATTAGAGATTGAATTTTGATGCGATTTTTTGCAAACATAATTAAAAAAATGAGATATTATTATTATTATTAAAATTTGGTGATTTTTCGTTAAGTATATACTTATTTTTGTGATTTTTTAAATGTATTATTGTTTGTTAACAAAAAAATTATAAAAAAATATATACTTAACAAAAAATTACCAAATTTTAAGAATAATAATATCTCATTTTTATAATCATGCTTGCAAAAAATTACATGAAAATTCAATTTCTAAGGCATTTTTTGAAAATATATATTTACTGTTGGGTATTTTTATTGTGTTTTTAAATTATTTGAAGGCATTTTTGTCGATAATAAATTCGGGGGTATTTTTATCAGCGTCTGAATAATTTGGGAGCATTTTTAGTGGTTAACCCTATTAAAATATTTTATTTAAAAAAGAAAGTTAATTACCTTTATTCATGAAATATATAGTTGATTTTATTATTTGTTAATTTCAAGTGTTAATTAATGCATATAAATATAGTTTAAAGTGAGGTAAAGAGAGAAGAAAATTGAAATTCTTTTTCTTTTGAGAAAAATAAAATTTCTCATTTTATATAGCTAAAATCTTGGGCAAAACACTAAAATAAGCCAATGGGAAGAAATTTTTACGTAAATCCGCCAAACCAAAATTTAGTTCATGAATCAACCAATGTATGGTTATATGTAGTTCGAATCAATTAGATTCGAACTCAATCTACACATAATTCGAATCATATTGCTTCGAATTATACACAAAACTCACACACACTAATTCGAATCAACTTGATTCGAATTACACACATAAAATAATTCGAATCAAGTTGATTCGAATTACACCCTGATTTATTAAAAAAATTAATAATTTATTAAAAAATTTATTAAAAAATAATAATTTAAAATTAAAAAATATATATTTTATTTCATGCATTAAAAAAAATCTAATAAAATATTTAATTACAAGACTTTTTTTAAATATTAATGAGCTATCAATTCAAATTTCATAAAAAACTCTTTTGTCCATTTTTAATAGCTCATGAATATTTTTTAATAAATTTTTTTAAATTATATGGTGAGATATTACATGATTCGAATTACACATGGGAAGTTCAATCAGTCTGATTCGAATTATACGGTGAGCAATTCGAATTCTATACAATACTCTTCTGCCCATTCTTGATAGCTCATGAATATTTTTTAATAAATTTATTTTAATTATATAAACCACAAAAAAATAATGCAAAATAATTTAAAAAATGACTTAAAAAATATTAGGAATACTATAAAAATTTGTAATGTTCTAATGATTTAGGTAAATACATGCATGTACACAAATTTTAAATAAAATACTCTAGATAGTCAATAATAATTTAAAAATTAAAGAAAATATTTTATTCCATCCAAAATAATTAAAAAATATATTTTATTCTATACAAAATAATTTTAAAAAATCGCTTAAAAATGTTACGAGTACTATAAAAGTTTGTAATATTCTAGTGATTTAGGTAAATACATGATAAAATATATTTTCTTTAATTTCTAAATTATTAATGTCCTAAGTCATTGCAAATTTTTATAGTACTCCTAACATCTTTTAAGCCATTTTTAAATTATTTTGCATAGAATAAAATATTTTTGTGGTATAATTAAAATAAATTTATTAAAAAGTATTCATGAGCTATCAAGAATGGACAGAAGAGTATTGTATAGAATTCGAATTGCTCACCATATAATTCGAATCAGAGTGATTGAACTTTCCATGCGTAATTCGAATCATGTAATATCTCACCATATAATTTAAAAAATTTATTAAAAAATATTCATGAGCTATTAAAAATGGACAAAAGAGTATTGTATGGAATTTGAATTGATAGCTCATTAATATTTAAAAAAAGTCTCGTAATTAAATATTTTGTTAGATTTTTTTTAATACATGAAATAAAATATATATTTTTTTAATTTTAAATTATTATTTTTTAATAAATTTTTTAATAAATTATTAATTTTTTTAATAAATCAGGGTGTAATTCGAATTAACTTGATTCGAATTATTGTATGTGTGTAATTCGAATCAAGTTGATTCGAATTAGTGTGTGTGTGAGTTTTGTGTATAATTCGAAGCAATATGATTCGAATTATGTGTAGATTGAGTTCGAATCTAATTGATTCGAACTACATATAAATATGCATTGGTTGATTCATGAACTAAATTTTGGTTTGGCGAATTTACGTAAAAATTTCTTCCCTTTGGCTTATTTTAGTGTTTTGCCCTAAAATCTTTCATTAAAATCTCTTGAATTTTCAAATTTTTTTCTAAAATAATATCCAAAACATTATTTTGTTTAAAAATTTTAAATAATCTCTAAAAATTATTTTTTTGCCTTCTTTAATTATCTCATCCAAACACACTATGAGGCATTACTTAAAATGAATTTTTTTTTCAAAAGATATATTTATTTTAATAGGAACTAAGAAGAAAATTAGGAGTACATATATATCGGCTCTTAAGAAATGCTAGAAAGTCATGTTTCAAATTTTTTTTTATCAAATAATATTATGTATTTGTAAATCTTCAGAGAGTAATAAATTCCATTCAACCACTGTCTTTATTTCTTTATCTTCTGTGGTGCATTCCAGTTATTTCTTTTAATTTGTTGAGTAACATTCCCATTCACAACTAGGACACTATTGACTTCCCCCAATTTGTTTTTTGACTGCTTTTGGTTCCTTATAAGTAAATAGATCCTTAGTTGGAAGAAGATCACGCTAATTATTAAGTGTCCAAATAAATGACTAGAGTCAACTATCCTTTTATTTGTTTTATAAAAAATGCAAAGTATATGAATAAATATAAGTGTAATTTAATTTATTTTTAATTTATATTTTATATTTTAATATATTTTATATTAGTGACTAATTTTAGTATATATTTTATATATTTGTTGCTATATATATATATATATATATATATATATATATATATATATATATATATTTGGTTGTTACAAACGAACAAGTAAGCTGACTACTCAACCAACCCAAATTGATTTGCATTATATATATACATAATTTCATGATCATTTAATGGAATGTAATTTCTTTTTTACCAACAGAAGAAGGAAAAAACACAAAAATGGGACACAAAAATTGTGATCCATTTTTGGAAAAAAATGTTGCCTACACGAAATAATATGAAATCCTCCTTGAGAAATTTTCATTTGCCTACTAAGCAAAAGAACATTTTCTAATTTCTATATGAATGGTTTGTATCTTATCTCAATCCACAAAAAACACTCGTGTGCGCGTGATCATAATAAACGCCATGGAATCAAATTCAGAGAAGAATATCAACATCAGCGTAGGTTCTTCCGGTGGTGGTAGTGAACATGTTCCACTAGTAACCGTTGCAAAACAACCAACGACAGCAACAGAAACCGTAGCCAAAGGCGAAACAAGAGCCAAAGCGACAAGACATCCAAGATGGACAAGACAAGAGTCCCTTGTTCTCATAGAGTCCAAGAAACTTGTCGAGAGTGGGGAACAGATTAACAGGTACCAATCGCCACCTGGGTTTGTTGTTCTTCAGACGGATCCAAAGTGGGATATGGTTTCATCGTTGTGCCAGCAACGAGGTGTTAAGAGAGGCGCTGTTCAGTGTCGAAAAAGATGGGGGAACCTTCTCACTGATTTCAGGAAGATCAAGAAGTGGGAAACGAATGTGAAGGATGAGAATGAATCGTTTTGGATGATGAGGAATGATAAGAGAAAGGAGAACAAGTTGCCGGGGTTCTTTGATTCTGTAGTCTACAATGTTCTTGATGGAGGGGTATGCACTGCAGCCGCGTATCCATTGACGCTTATTAAGGGCCCACCAAAACAAGAAAATATTAGTGGTGGTGGTGATCGGGGGGAAGGAGAAGCTGTGGTGACGGCAAGAAAGAAGGATCATCATCGCAGTCGCAATCAACCTCATCGCCAGAATCATGACGAGGTTGATGAGGACGACGATATGGAGGATGATGAGACCATTGTGGACAGTGAGATGGGTTGGAGCACTGAAGAGGAGAACAACACTAATTCTACGACAGAGACAGGGAAGGTGAATAACAGTAGTCTAATGCTGTTGAAAACACCTACTGTTGCAGGTGCTAAGGAAACGGTGATGAATATGATGATGGTGATGGGGAGTACACAGAAGATACCGTTACCCAAATTGCCTACTTCAGGTATCCTCTCTGTTCCAATGGACTCTCTACCTCCATTTTAGTTACATCACTTGCATCATTACGACGTTACCTATATATGCATGTTGTACTGTCTCACTGTTTTTAGTGTTTTGCTTATCTTGTATTAGAACTTTAGGGCCTTCTGTCTTAGTATCTTTGATTTCCAAAAATTCTTACTTTTAACCATGCTGCTTATTATGTTATTTAAAACAAAAACAATTTGTGCAAGAGAAAAGTTCAAATGTCAACCTAATGTTTTTAGCCAGCATTTCTAGCCATCAGTTAAATTCTTTGAATTTAGTAATCTAACAACATTCTTTTAGCCTATATTTTTAAACATTGTTGGCTAACTATTGGCGAAACATAATAAATTCTATTGACCCTCTACCATTATAATATACTTTTAGCCTACACTTGTAAGTATTGCTGGCTAACCCTCTAGCATTCTTCTTACCGCAAATTTGAAAGAATGTCTCATACATTATCAAACCCGTTAATACATTATATATTAGGAATATGTATTGTTTTAGTCCCTAATGTTGAGGGTCAGAATCGAAATTGTCCCCAACATAATTTTTTATTTAGAATTATCCTTAACGTTTTTTTTCGTATTAAAATCGTCCTTTTAACTTTTTCCGGACAAAAATACTTGCCGCCACCTGCACCTTTACCTCCACCACCACCAGCACTAGCACCTCCACCACCAGAATAACAATATCAATGAAATCAACACATATTTAACAAATCAAGGAATCGGAAATTCAACAAATCAACAAATTAACACAAATTCAACAACCAAATCAACACACAACAACAATAAAATCAGAAACAACAAATCAAAATCAGAATTAAAAGTAGAAGCAGAAGCAGTCACAGAAGCACAAGAAGCAGAAGCAAAAACTCAAGCAGAAAGCAGAGGCCAAAGCAAGGAGCAGAAGCCAAAGCAAGAAGAAGAAGCAGATGCAGAAGAAGAAGCAGATGCAGAAGCCGAAGTAGAACCATCGGCAGCTCATGGGCGACGGAGCGACGACGGCTGGGCAGATCGGCGGTGGTAGGAACCCAGCTCAGCCTTAGATCCCTCTCTCTCCTTCGTGCGCCGCCCTCCTTGCATCGGGCTCCCCTTTGCGGCGACGCAACAATCACAGAAGCAGAAGCTGAAGCTCAAGCAGAAGCAAAAAGCTCCCCATTCGCCAGCGCCAGCGCCAGCGCCGTCCCCCCTGCCCCCTTCCCCTTCCCCCTCTCCCTTTCCCCTTTTCCTTCCCCTTTTCCCTTCTCCCCTGCCCCCTCGCGTGTTTTCTTTTTTTTTTTTAATTTTATAATTTTTTATTAATAGGGATAATTTAGTAATAAAATAAAAAATTTTATTAAAAAGAACGATTTTAATACGAAAAAAAACGTTAAGGATAATTCTAAATAAAAAATTATCTTGGGAACGGTTTCGATTCTGACCCTCAACATTAGGAACCAAAACAATACTTATCCCTATATATTAATATTAATATTAAGAGTAAAGTGACGAATAAAGACTTGAAAAATTATACTTCGGATAAATTAATTCCTAAAAAAAATACCAATAAAATTCTTTACGATAGCAGACATGGATAAGTTGTGTTTAAATTGAGACCTTTTATCCTTATCATAAGAGCTAATTTGGAAATAATGTGTCCATATCTGATATTGAAAATGACTTCATTGGTACCTTTTATTTCTTTAAGGAATAATATGTCCGAGGTGTAAATCCTCAAAAATTTATTTATCACTTTACTCTAACATTAATGTAGCTGGAAATTTTAACTAAATGTATAAAGAGATGTCTAAAGCTTAAATATAAATAACATTTTTCATGTACATAAACTTATGCATTCAGTCACCAAAAAAAATAAACGTATGCATTTAACTTAAAAAATTATAATTTTCAATTCCAATAAAAAAAAGGACATGATGGAGTATATATTATTATTTTTAAAAACATCAGTTGGCGGGATTATGTCTGCTTGATGGGCAATTGCCTTTATTCTAGTTGTTTTTGCCCAAAGCTTACGCAGATTACCCATCTCTTATTGACCAAAACTAATTTCTCCACACTCAATAGCAGAGAAACAACCAACACCAACATCTTGCAAAGGGAACTACGACCATCCACCAGGTAAAGTGATTGAACTTACTAGTGCCAATAGTTGTTATATCGACTAAATTCCCAAAGTGGTTCTTGTGATCCACACCATGCATCGATTTAGTTCTTGAGATTCCAATTGCACTGTTATCAACCCCTTTCCTGCAATGACTTAGCAAACAGAGTGAGGCAAAGCCCTCCAATGCCACGCCGGACATTTGTGGAATGACGTGTTTCCCTTTGGAAAGCAGATGCGATATCGTTTTGATATAATGAGAAAACCATTTTAGATGCTATAGTGCAATTGGAACCTCAGATACCAAATCGGTACATGATGTGAATCTCAGAAACCACTTGGGGATTTAGTCTGATATATTTGTCCATGGATCGACTCTCACCTACTTTGTTGGTTCAGGCTTTCAAAGAGAAGGTGTGTCACAGGAGGGGCATAAGAAGAGGAGATTATCACCAGGTAATAGTGAACACACCACAAATTTCAATAACAACATTGTCAGAGTACTAAGAAGGAACAATAACATGCTGAAAGCACATCTTGGGGCTCAGAATATGAACTACCAGTTGGCCAGAGAACATCAGAAGGAGCAAACAGATAGCTTGGTTGCAGCCCTCGGCAAGCTCACAGATGCTCTATCAAAAATTGCTGACAAGCTGTGACTATATTCAGATTTAAGAAGGAACATAACTCTTAGCATTTCCTTCTCATGATACCTTTTTTTATTTTTGGGTGGAAACAACTTTTCTTATCATTTGTTCACATGAAGATAATGTTTAAACAATTCAAACCTCTCTCTCTCTCTCTCCCCCCTAATTCCTGCAAGTATTTAGGAAGAATAGCTAATAAGTATTGAATATGTGCTAATAATCCTCTTACTCTGACCCAGTCAGCAACAGTTGCACAGAACCAGAAGGATCTAAGAAATTACCATTTTACATTAATCACTTTGTTGTTTACAACATCCCTTAAGTTCCTTTACAGTCAAGCTATATCCAGCAACCTGTAAAACTTTCTTTTCTATTTTTTTTTCCCAACAGTTTTTGTCTATACTCATGTATTCATTACAATAAGCTCACGGTGTGTAAGAACCTGGCATCTAGATTAGGTAGAAAAATGAAACATAGTAGAAGGGCAAGGGAGATGCAGTGATATCAGTGAGATATCATCCAATTTCCCAGTATTTGCTTGTATTATGCAGTAAAAGGACTGAGTGACAAAAGCATCAGGTATTTGCGAGACCTGATTCTCTCCTAGTGTCTAATCCTATTATTTCTCTCTATTTTTATGCCCTCTCACTACTTCCCACAGCCCTTTATAGTTCCCACCTCTCTCTCATAACAGAATGCTCCCTTTCTCTCACTCATTTTCCAGCTAGGCAAGTTAGTTACAAAACCCCATATTCATTCAATTACAATTAGGTCCCTAATTTCTAATAAACTTGGTACGTAACACGGTGACACATAAATGAGTAGGGAACTAAGCTAAAACCTAAAAGTGAAGCTAAAGCAAGAGAAAACTAGAAAAATAGAGGATACATGATGCACATAGTGATTATAAAGGAAGCTAAGTCCTCAACAAAGGTTGGAGCAAGTTAACATTATTACACAAAGGAAGATCCAGTGGATCAACTCAGGCTTAGTTTCAAAATTGAAATTCAATTGATTATTTTTTTTTAAATAAAAATAAAATAGAGGAACATTTCAGCATCATCTACACTATTGAGAAAAAAGAAAAAATATGTTGTATAATCGAATTATATGCAGAGAGCTGTTCAAAGCATACAATGGCACTGAAAAAAGAAAAAAAAAGTTAAAAAGAAAAAGGCCTTACAATTTACATAAGGAATCCCTCTAAACAAAAATAGATTATGTCATCGAAAACTCACCTTCCAAGGATCACTACATAGGAACAGCCTCGACAAGCTTAGCAAAGTAAAACTGAGTGGTGATTAAGCCTCTCTTCCTTATCTTCCAGCCAACCTTTTGCAATGCCCTCTCTACATCTGCCTCCGAATGAAGATATGCCCTTGTTGCCTTTGAAGGTCCGGGGAACAACTCTCCAATCCTCTTTAGCAGATCATAATAGAATGTCTTTGGAGCAAAACTCAGAATCAACCGGTTGCTGGCCAATGATGCAAGGTGAGCAATCATGCCGTCTGCCTTATTTTGCGGATAGTGAATCAAAACATCCAGGCACACCACTGTGTCATACTTGCCATCTAAGCTTTCCAAATCTTTCACCACAAATTTCGGCATCGCAGCTGCAGGGGATACACTATCTTCACTTGATCCAAGTTGTTCTTTTGCCTGCAAATGGAAGTTATCTCTTACTTAATGCCGGTGTTGATAACTGATAATTGATGTTATATTCTATAAAAATCAGTTATGTCTGCATGTTGAAGTACCTGATTCGGTTAGCTAACTAACAGTGTAGATAAAATTAGTTAGTAATCTACTGCTAATGGTTTTGCTAAACTACATTATTATGATTAAATCCTATAGCAAGAAAAGGAGAAATGTGGTAGTGACCTGTTTCTCAGCTTCAGCAACCATAGCAGCGGAGATATCGCTGGCGGAAACAATGGCACCCTCCTTGGCCAGCGGAATCGCAAGGGAACCGGTGCCGCAACCGGCGTCACACACCGTCACACCTTCCAGCGACCCTTCGTCCTTCAACATCATAAGCGTGCTCTCCACCGTCTTCGAGTGCCCCAACCTTATGTCCAACTGAACCCGGTTCACGTCCTCCGTGTCACCGTAGATCTTCTTCCACCTCTGGAATCCCGTGTTGTTGAAGTATTCCCTCACAACCTCCTTGTCGCCCCCTCCAACCACCTCCGCCTGCTCCTTCCGCCGCCTCTCAGGGTCCGAAAGCGACAGCACAGCCGCCAGCGCAGCCACCGATCCCCCGCCGATAACGGCGATCGTCGTCCCGTCAATTGCACCGGTTACTTCGGCCGCGGTTGCAGTCGAGAGCGGGTCAATGGCAAATGCAGTTGTGAGTGGATGCTGTTTGGTTGTCGGTTTTTGATTGACGGGAGGTGCTCTAGCAAAACGAAATCCTCTGTTTGGAGGAATTAGCGAAGACCAGAACGAAGCTGAGAACGCCATATTCTCTTTTCTTTATAATTTTTTGGGTTTTAGATATTCTGGTTTCTGTTACCGGCCGGTCAGTGTGAACTGTGAAGTGAAGGAAGTTGGTGGTTTGACTGGTTGTAGTGATATCCAGGATAAGATAGCGTTCGAGCGTCTGTGTCATTTTTTCGGATTCTCGTGGGTCCCACTTTTCAAAAACCCTTTGTTTTGAGCTGGACTCTAGTCTCATTCTTTTAGAAAAGTTGTTGGTTTTTTTCAAAAACCTTTGTTGTTGGGTTGGCTTTTCTACTTTTGTGTTAGTTTTATATGGGCCTAACGCGGCCCAGAATAAAAAGAAATAGGGAATACACGTGATTAACTGAATCAGATCTCTATGAATTCATTTGTCTTTTTAAACAAACTATAGTGTATGAATTAGGGGTGTTCGCGGTGCAGTTTGGTTTGATTTTTTAGAAAAAAAGTCATCCGATTTAATCAATTAATTTAACTGCGGTTTAGTTTGGTTCAGTTTTTTTATCGAGACCATCCAAACCAAATCAAACCAATTGAAATCGGTTTGATTTGGTTCGATTTGTTCAATTTTTCAATTAATTTCAGAAAAAAAAAAAGCTTAAAACTGCAAGAAATGTTAGAGCCAAGACTGAACTATAAAAAAATAGTAAAATTACTTTGAAGGCTGCAATATTCATGACAAATTAGTGAAACTTATCTAATAAAAATCAAGTTCAATTAATCATGAAAATGAGCGAGTTGAGGGCTGAGAATGTAGCAAAATAGCTAAAAATAGTCTGCAATATTACAATAGAACAACTAAGATAGTTCAAAGTTCAACAAATCAAAGGAAACATTGGCATTGTGTAAGTATGGATTTGCACCATTATATTTTTCTTTTGCCCAATCCTCCAAATTATGTATATCATATATTCCGAGTTTTTCATTACTCTAAGGATCACAATCCCTTCATCTTCGTGTTGCCAACTGAAGCTTAAAAATTCAACCCACCAAAAAGATAAAACAACCAAATTAAAAGAATCAGATTAAAATCAACAAGAACAAAAACAATGAAATTAAACAATCAGAACTATCAACAAATAATCCTAACAAATAATAAGATTATAATTAACAAAAACAAAAACAATGAAATTAAACAATCAGAGCCATCAGCAAATAATCCTAACAAAAATCAACAAGTAACAAATGATAGATTAAAAATAGAATTATGACAACAAATTGTGAGAAATAAATAGAATTAAAAAAAAACCCTAAGACTTGAAAATTTTTAAAATAGAATTTAAAAATCAGAATCATAATAACAAATTATGACAATTAAAAAGGATTTAAAAACAGAATTAAGAAGAAATAAAAAACCCTAAGAGAAGGAAAGATGCAGCGACGGAGGTGGAGTTTCTCTAGCAAGATAGCAAAACATTGTTCAGCAAGCAAAGAACCTGAAATCAGAAACTGAGTTATAACTAAAAAATGAATACCAAATAATGAAACTGAGTTATATTTATTTAAGTTAAAATCCAACATAGGCTAGAGATATGTGATCACTAGACAATGAAACTAAGTTATATTGGATAATCATTACCTTCTTGGCCTAACTAACCTTCAAAATGGAAATCAAAGAAATTTCTAACTTATAACATATGCAGAAACTTGTTTGAAATATCATTCATTAATTTATTTTAATCTCAATCTTCAAAGTAGAATAACAGGGTCTGTGTCTCAATTTTTATATTGTTTTAAAAATCAGAAACATAACAACAAATTCTAGCAAATAAAACAGAATTCACAAACAAACCTAAAAAAAATCCTAAGGAATTAGAACAAAGAATTTGCAAGTTTCAGCAAGTAAACACAATTTACAAACAGAATTAAATAAATAAAAACCCTAAAGCTTGAAAATTTTAAAAATCATAATAAACAAGAAATCAGAACAAAGACTAAACAAGTGATACATGAGACTCCATTGCAACCATGGATGCGCAGAGACTGAGAACGACGAAGTATCACGGCTGGCGAAGGGCCATGAACAACGGTGGAGAGACTGAAGATGACGGAGCCTAACGCATGCAGCTGCCGAGAGTGACCACACTGAGAACGACGCCGCTGCTAGACGATGCTGATGGATGTCGTGAGGCTTCGACGGACGACAAGATGAAAACGACAGGTTTTGCCCTTTGCTGGACAGCGACGGCAGCAAAGAGTGAATGACTGTAAGTATGTGATTGAGAGAGAGGAGAGTGGTGACTGACACTGAGTGAGTGAGAGAGCAGTTTGTGTGCGTGAGTGAGAGAGTTAGAGAGGAGTGTGCGGCGCTTTTTCTTCAGAGTGAGTGAGTGTGTGTGAGTGGATTAGGGTTTAGGTATGTAAGGTATAGAAGTGGGGATAGTTTTGTAAATTAACTTATGAGTAGTTAAGTTTATTGGTTCGGTTTGGTTTGGTTCAAATTTTTAGAATAAAACCAAAAATCGAAAACCGAAACGAACCGAACAAAAAAGGACAAAATTTTATTTTTTTCGATTTTTCGGTTATCGATTTATTCAGTTATCGGTTTATTTGGTTTGGTTGATCAGTTTTGATCGATTTAAATCGGTTTTGAACACCCCTAATATCTAGAGTTAATTTATAATATTAAAAAATACGGTTACTAAATAATATATACTATATACAATAGGGTTACATTGTATTTTACCCTGTGTATATATTATTAAGATAATATATTTATATTAATAATTATAACAATATAATAAAAATATATTAGTATTACCCTAATATAATAAAAATAGTATTACCCTATAAATTTTTTATATTAGGGTTAATAAATAACCTTAATAATAGGACTATATAACTAAGTTATACCCTAATAATATAGGTAATATTATATATTAACCATAATATATTATATGCTATTTATATAAAATAAATATTAGTGTATTATCTAAATTAATTAGTTAAATTGTTATAATATATACATATTAGTTAAATATATTAATATAACCTAATTGCTTAATTAATATAGGTTATTAAGTTGTATTTATTAATTATTTATTAAAATATATAGGTAATATTAATATATCATTAACCTATATAATTATATAATATATAACCTATGAGTAATATTAGGGTAATATATAACCTATTGATAGTTAAGTAATATATACTAATATATAACTAATATAGGTAATATTATATTATTAGGGTATATATTAGGTAACTAATATGTTAAGGTATATAACATAATTATATAGAGTAATAATAGATATATTATTAATTATCATATATAGGTTATTAAGCTATTTATATGTAACCTATAAATATATTAACTATATAGTTAATACCCTAATTGATTACCTATAGGAATATATATTAGGGTATATAACATAACTTATATATTAATATGTAACTATATAACCTATACTAATATTTTACGCTATTAAGTTAATACTATATTTATATATTTATATATAACCTAAATAATATTTTATCCTATTATTACTAACTATATAAATTATTAATATATAAAGTATTATTAGATAATAGGTTATATACCCTAATTTATATATATACTATATAGCCTATAACGAATTGTCCTATCTGTGTATATATGTATAATACAGAAAAATATGTTTACATATATATAATTACAACGTGCCCGTCACAATTAATATATTAATAATAGGCACATAAGGTTATAAACTGTAGGTTGTAAATGTCTAGCATTCAAATTTTCTTTGTTGAAAATGGAAGATATAAATTATTTGCTTTTTAAAAAAATAGTATGTGGCATTGTCAGTATGAAATTAGATTCAAATTTCACTAAGGATAGAACAATTAAAAAAGCTAAAATGTAGTGAAGATGAAAAACTTTGTGACCTATGAAACACTTTAAAGAAATTGTAAAAGAAACTACTAAGCAAACAAAAATGTCACATGACCCCAAACAACAGCACTAGTTTGTATTACTATTATCGCATTTATCAATAACAAAGAAAACATATCAAATTGAGGTTATGATCATAGAAACTCCACATTAGCCGAATGTATGATAAGGTATCAAGGATAACTACCCGCAAGCATGCATCGGCATTACTTTGAGCAATTTCTTTAGATTGTTAATTAAAGTGATCCTTGCATTATACACATTATAAGCAGTTGGTATAAGGCTCGTCACAAACAACCCATTCTTTGGGGCTGAGAGTGATTTTCTTAGCTGATCTTTCATCATCTTTAACCTTTCCCTAGCTACTCGTCGCAGCTCAACAATGGGCGTCGGAAAAGGTTTTTTTTCTTTTCTTGCATATTGCCGGAGAAAATCAGCATTTTGTGGCACTTCATCCCTGACTTTCAATTTACATCGAAAACATTTCTTTGCTTGAATTCTAGTCTCCACGGAAAGCCTAATCTTACCGCTACTGTACTGATAAACAAAAACAGGAACAGAAGAGCATTTTTGTAACATAATTGGCAGTAACCATTGCATTTGTCACAGTAGACAACCCAAATAAAAGCTAAGAATAATATTCAATGAAGTAAATTACTTTAGCCAGAATGGGATATTGCCAGTTTGAAGACGAACCCGTTTAATATTAGATTATAGAAAACTATGCAAAGGAAACAAAAGGAAATTATCCACTTTTTGTTTAGAATCTCAACCAAGAAACATAAATAAGGGTGACAATTTTATTTTTTTTAGTACACGAACCCGCAATTCAGCAAAAATGCTATTTGTATACCAAAATCAAGCAACAATGTATAAGTTCATGTGTTATTTAATTTATTTTCAATGTATATTTGTATTTTGTATTTCATACTAGTGACTTATTTCTATGTATACCTATTGTAATTCAGTCCAAATAATAACCAATAATAATCGACAACACAAACACTTGAATCAATAAACTCAGAGATAATACAAAGAAAAATAACTCCAAGTCATACCTGGTAATAACCAAGGGAACTAAGATGCAATAATAGGTTGGGCTTCAACATAAAAACATCTGTCGGGGTGGGGAAAGCAATTCCAGAAGGAAGGGACAGAGTTCTAATAGTCATATTCATCCTGGATTTGCTGCTTGGGAGAGCAGAGTATAGTCACCAATGATGAAGAAGACTACAGTCTCTGTAAAAGGATGAGACAGAAGGCAGCGACGAGATAAGTTAAGATTAACCAAGTGAACAAGTATAATTCATGATATCTAATTCTTTTAAACATATACAATAACAGCAGCATCAACACAACAACTAAACAAGTAAAATCTTACACGATTTTGGATTTCATATTTCTAATTTTATATACTCTTCTGGTGGTACTTTCACTGACTTAGAAACTACAAAAAACAATTATTAGTTTATATCCAAAACCAATTCACAATTATTCACAATTCACAGTTCAAATTATCTTCGCAAAATTCAAATAATCTTCATAAAAAAATTGCCTGAAGTCCTGAACAATGAAGCAGAGAACACGCTGATTCACTGAAAGTAGGCCGGCGACGCGGCAGGAACCGAGTACGGTAAGGCGGTAACCACCGAGGACAGCAAACGACGAGAACGGAGGACCACGGACTTTGGTTGGTCAGTTTTGTTCAGTCCGGATCGGTTTTAAACACCCCTATTATCCAATATAACTTACTTTAATTGTCTAGTGATCACATATCTCTAACCTATGTTGGATTTTAACTTAAATAAATATAACTCAGTTTCATTATTTGGTATTCATTTTTTAGTTATAACTCAGTTTCTGATTTCAAGTTCTTTGCTTGCTGAACAATGTTTTGCTATCTTACTAGAGAAACTCCACCTCCGTCGCTGCATCTTTCCTTCTCTTAGGGTTTTTGATTTCTTCTTAATTCTGTTTTTAAATCCTTTTTAATTGTCATAATTTGTTGTTATGATTCTGATTTTTAAATTCTGTTTTAAAAATTTTCAAGTCTTAGAATTTTTTTTAATTCTGTTTATTTCTCACAATTTGTTTTCATAATTCTATTTTTAATCTATCATTTGTTACTTGCTGATTTTTGTTAGGATTATTTGTTGATGGCTCTGATTGTTTAATTTCATTGTTTTTGTTTTTGCTAATTGTAATCTGATTGTTTGTTAGGATTATTTATTGATAGCTCTGATTGTTTAATTTCATTGTTTTTGTTCTTGTTGATTTTAATCTGATTCTTTTAATTTGGTTGTTTTATCTTTTTGGTGGGTTGAATTTTTAAGCTTCTGTTGGTGACACGAAGTTGAAGGGGTTGTGATCCTTAGAGTAATGGAAAATTGGGAATATATGATATACATAATTTGGAGGATTAGACAAAAGAAAAATATAATGGTGCAAATCCATACTTACACAATGCCAATGTTTTCTTTGATTTGTTGAACTTTGAGCTATCTTAGTTATTCTATTGTAATATTGCAGACTATTTTTAGTTATTTTGCTACACTCTCAGCCCTCAACTCGCTCATTTTCATGATTAATTGAACTTGATTTTTACTAGATAAGTTCCACTAATTTGTCATGAATGTTGCAGCCTTCATAGCAATTTTACTATTTTTTATACTTTAGTCTTAGCTCTAACATTTCTTGGAGTTTTAAGCTTTTTTTTTGAAATTAATTGAAAAATCGAACAAACCGAACCAAACCAAACCGATTTCAATTGATTTGGTTTGGTTCGGATGGTCTCGATAAAAAACCGAACCAAATCGAACCGCAGTTGAATTAATTGATTAGATCGGATGACTTTTCTCTAAAAAATCGAACCAAACCGCACCGCGAACACCCCTATTGGATAATCATTAACCTCTTGGCTTAACTAACCTTTAAAATAGAAATCATAGAAATTTCTAACTTATAACATGTGCAGAAACTTGTTTGAAATACTATTCATTAACTTATTTTAATCTCAATCTTTAAAGTAGGATAACAGGGTCCGTGTCTCAATTTTTGTATTGTTTTAAAAATCAGAACCATAACAATGAATTCTAGCAAATAAAACAGAATTCACAAACAAACCTAAAAAAAATCCTAAGGAATCAGAACAAAGAATTTGCAAGTTTCAGCAAGTAAACACAATTTACAAACAGAATTAAATAAATAAAAACCCTAAGGCTTTGAAAATTTTAAAAATCATAATAAACAAGAAATCAGAACAAAGAATGAACAAGTGATACTTGAGACTCCATTGCAACCATGGATGCACAGAGATTGAGAACAACGAAGTATCACGGCTGGTGATGAGCGGATAATTTATACGCTTTTTGGCATTGTTTTTACAGAGTTTTTAATATATTTTAGTTACTTTTTAGTATATTTTTATTAGTTTTTATGAAAAAATCACATTTCTGGACTTTACTATGAGTTTGTGTTTTTCTGTGATTTCAGGTATTTTCTGGCTGAAATTGAGGGACCTGAGCAAAAATATGATTAGAGGCTGAGAAAGGACTGAAGATGCTGTTGGATTCTGACCTCCCTGCACTCGAAGTGTATTTTCTAGAGCTACAAAAGCCCAATTGGCGCGCTCTCAAATGTGTTGGAAAGTAGACATCTTGGGCTTTCCAGCAATATATAATAGTTCATACTTTGCCCGAGATTTGATGGCCCAAATTGGCGTCAAAACGCCGGTTAGAAACCCTTTTCTGGCGTAAAACGCCAGAACTTGCACCAAAGTTGGAGTTAAACACCCAAACTGGCACCAAAACTGGCGTTTAAACTCCAAGAAGAGCCTATGCATGTGAAAGCGTCAATGCTCAGCCCAAACACACACCAAGTGGGCCCCGAAAGTGGATTTTTGTACTATCTACACTTAATTACTCATTTTCTGTAAACCTAGTTTGCTAGTTTAGTATAAATAGGACTTTTTACTATTGTATTCAGATCTTTAGATTATTTTTGAGACTATATTTGGATCACTTTTGATATCTTGATCACGTTTTGGGGGCTGGCCATTCGGCTATGCCTGGACCTTCATCACTTATGTATTTTCAACGATGGAATTTCTACACCTCATAGATTAAGGTGTGGAGCTCTGCTGTTCCTCATGAATCAATGCAAAGTACTATTATTTTTCTATTCAATTCACGCTTATTCTTGTTCTAAGATATTCACTCGTACTTCAACCTGATGGATGTGATGATCCGTGACACTCATCATCATCCTCCCTTATGAACGCATGCCTGACAACCACCTCCATTCTATCTGCAAGAGCTTGAGTGTGTATCTCTTGGCCTCCTGGTTTACGACGCATGGTTGCCTCTCCTGACAACAGAGTCTTCCATTCTGTGAGATCAGAGTCTTCGTGGTATAAGTTAGAATCAATTGGCAGCATTCTTGAGATCCGGAAAGTCTAAACCTTGTCTGTGGTATTCCGAGTAGGATCTGAGATGGGATGACTGTGACGAGCTTCAAACTCATGACTGTTGGGTGTAGTGGCAGTGTGCAAAAGGATCAATGGATCTTATTCCGACACGATCGAGAACCGACAGCTGATTAGCCATGCGGGAAACCGTAGCGGACATGTTTTCACTGAGAGGACGGATGGTAGCCATTGACAATGATGATCCACCAACATACAGCTTGCCATGAAAGGGAGTACGCATGAGTGGATGAGACAATAGAAAAGCAGAGGCTCAGAGGGAACAAAGCATCTCCATACGCTTATCTGAAATTCCCACCAATGAATTGCATAAGTATCTCTATCCTATTTTATGTTTTATTTCTCTTTTTATTTCTCTTTTATGTTTTATTCAATGCTCAGCACAAACAGACACCAAGTAGGCCCCGAAAGTGGATTTCTGCACTATCTATTCATTTTCTGTAAACCTAGTTTACTAGTTTAGTATAAATAGCACTTTTTACTATTGTATTAGGAGTCTTTGACCTCTTTGGTTTATCTTTAGATTTTTGGATTGTATTATGCCATTTGGGGAGGCTGGCCATTCGGCCATGCCTAGACCTTGTTCTTATATATTTTCCAACGGTGGAGTTTCTACACCTCACAGATTAAGGTGAGGAGCTCTGCTGTTCCTCGAGTATTAATGCAAGTATTATTATTTTTCTATTCAATTCACGTCTACTTCTCCTCCAAAATATACTCTTGTACTTAATTCAGTTAAGTCAGAATGGAGGGGTGACCCATGACAATCACCCAATCTTCGTTACTCACTTAGCCAAGATCCGCGTACCTGACAACCACAAAGCGGTCTACATGATATTCAACATAGTCATTGGATGACAGTTGGAGTATATTCTCTTTGGTTTCTGACCCACGGATCTGAATCACCTCTCCTGACAATAGAGCATTTGAATCCGTGACGTTAGAACCTTCGTGGTATAAGCTAGAATCAATTGGCAGCATTCTTGAGATCCGAAAAGTCTAAACCTGTCTGTGGTATTCCGAGTAGGATCTGGGATGGGATGACTGTGACGAGCTTTAAACTCGTGACTGTTGGGCGCAATGACAGTGTGTAAAAGAATAAATGTATTCTATTCCGACATGATCGAGAACCGACAGCTGATTAGCCATGCGGGAAACCGTAGAGGACATGTTTTCACTGAGAGGACGGATGGTAGCCATTGACAACGGTGATCCACCAACATACAACTTGCCATGGAAGGGAGTACACATGATTGGATGGGGACAGTAGGAAAGCAGAGGTTCAGAGGCAACAAAGCATCTCCAAATGCTTATCTGAAATTTCCACCAAGGAACTACATAAGTAACTTTATTTTATTTTATGTTTTATTTTTCCTTTTTATTATCAAACCTCATAACCATTTGAATCCGCCTGACTGAGATTTACAAGATAACCATAGCTTGCTTCAAGTCGACAATCTCCGTGGGATCGACCCTTACTCACGTAAGGTATTACTTGGACGACCCAATGCACTTGCTGGTCAACTATGCGGAGTTATGAAAAGTGTGAATCACAATTTCGCATACCAGGGGCCGAGGCCTCTAGTCGCCCCTCCCCACCCACTCCCCCTCCCCCATATGTCCGTCCCTACATACGAAGAAATAACATGTGCCTGGTTCAAAAGTTGAAATGATATAAAAAAAATAAAATGAAATATTTACACCTCAATTATCAACCATTAAATATAATACATCACTTCCTCAACTCATAAGCTAAAGCCTCTCAATTGAAATCATAATATTCTATTACATTATAAATTACTACTTAAGTAACATAAAAAGAAAATAAAAATGACCGCATCTAATAAGTCATCCATGAATGCCACATTTCATAAAGTAACAAACACATATACAATTCCGAATGATCAAAATGAGTAAAGACCCAACTCGGCCCTTATCCATTTTTAAGAAGGACAAGACGCCCCTTGTCCAAAAAAAATAAACACTTTGACCCTCAACCTTTTTATTTTAGGATAATACGACCCTTCTGTTAAAAATTCTGTTAAAATAGTAACAAACATTGATTTTGTGGGATTTTATTTGTAATTTGTGGGGGTTTTAAACTCTTACAAACTATTAACAAGTTTATTTTTGAAAATTCCTTCACCGGTGGTGGTTAAGGGGAGAAAGACCATTGCTGGAAATGATGTCACAGAAAAAAAACTGCAATAAGAAAACCTTTTAAAAGAAAAAATAGCATCAGACAAGAAATGAAATAAGATAACATTAATGTTGATGATATTTTATTGGTGATGATGATAGTAGAGGAGATAACGATTATGATAAAATATGGCTACACATTAGAAATAGTAGATGTAGAAATGATAATGATGAGGATCAAGAAGGTGGTGGTAGTAGTGGTCATAGTTGGTTATATTGTTGAAAACAACTTTGTGGGAGTTTAAAACCTCCACAAATTACAAATAAAACTCCCACAAAACTAATTTTTGCTACTATTTAACAAATTTTTTAATAGAAGGGTCGTATTGTCCTAAAATAAAAAGGTTGATAACTAAAGTGTCCTTTTTTGGGACAAGGGACACCTTGTCCTTCGTAAAAATGGATAAGGACTGGGTTTGGTTTTTGTTCTTATAGAAAACAAATAAGACACCTATTATCTATGGTTGAATTAAACACCCTCAGAAAAATAGACCATCCATAAATAAAAAATAAAAAAAAAAACTGTGAAAGGAAATAAATCCAATTATTAGCAAGTAATAGAACTACAATACAGTGAAAGAATACAACAAATTCAACACAATAGAATGCAATTTCATCTATTTCCACCAATCCAACATTCTAAAAAATAAAAACTTACTTCTAAATACCACTTAACTAGAGTGCCCACACTCGCGATGCCTACCCTTGGCTTGAGAAGCTTCACCTAAAAGCGTATGTCTCTCATTGATAATGACCTCAACCTTATCGTTGGGTCCTTTCCCTTCTTTAAGAAACTCGTTTTCATGTGCTGCAAAGATTTTGGGATCACTTGAATCAGAACAACACACAAAAAGTTAAAACTACTTACTAAATCAATTTAAAGTAAAAAGAAAACAAAGCCAATGCAACCAAGGTCCAAATCACAATGAAAAGTATAGCACCTTGTAATACCCTAATATTCAAATCCTTACGCTCGAGTCATAAGTCAATAATAATAAGGTGGTACGACTCTCAATGTGGATTTATAATATGTATATAAATGAAAGGAAGTATTAAACAAGAAGCATGAAAGGAGTAAAATAAAATCGCGATCGGAAATGCTCACATATCAATGAAAAAGAAAGTAAAACGCGTTCGAAAAACAAAGATAAAACATTAAGGACAAATAGAATAAAGACAGATGTAACACCTTAACTACCAAAGCTCACGTTTCGGGCTGCGTTACTCTGATAACTCAGACATTACAACGACACTTATACTATTTAATACTAAAATATGAGCCTGTTTAAAACTTGAAACCACAAAACCGCTCCAAAAATACTTTCGTTCGACAACATACATCCATACATTCAATACACTTACAAGAACTCATCAAGATAACGGCGAGGGTACAATAAATAATAATCTAAAGTAATACAGAGCATCTCAACAATAATTAAATAAACTCTTCGTGACATCTGCATCTATATCCTGAAAGGAGGAAAAATGTAGGGGGTGAGAATATCATCCTCGAAAGGGTTCTCAGTAGAGGATTTTTGGGAATTACTATAATAGGATACGTGAAGATAAACCGTACTAGTGATCAATAACCGTCTTATGCCTCTTTTCAAAAACAACGGTTTACAATAAAAGAGAAATATGAAATCTTTTTTTGAAAAAGGAAACTGTTCATTTAAAGCAATATTCAAAAGCCTTTCAAAAGGTTTATCTATGCTGAACCAAATCAACCTTTCATATCTTTCCAAACCAGAAACACGAAACCGAAACCGACCATCGGTCCATCTCATTTTAACCACGGCCCTAGGCCCAAACAATCCAACCAACAACCAATCACCACAATCCAACAGAGTCCCAGTAGCAAACATAGATAGGAAGTTCAAGCACAAACAAATAATTACAGCAAGTAGAACAAGTAGCAGTTAATTTCAAATAGTCACAAAGGCAAACCAAGTACAATATGCACACTCAAACAATGTCACATAGATGCATATGATGCATGCCTGTTCCTAGTGGTTGATGATATCATCTGTCAGTTATAGAGCCAATCCGACAAGTCCTGGTACCTAACCATTGGACTGTCCCTCTGTCGCGCATCCCCAACTCAAGTTATACTCAACATAAACTTGATCATAATCATGATCCATATCCGACACCCTCACTGGTGTATATTCACGGGGGCGAGCTCATCCGGGACTTTCACAGTGTCCGGCCACACTTACGACATAGAGTCAGCAAAGTCTCGAGTCTCCACCTGGAGCACGTGATGGCTAGCCACTGCTTTCTCCCAGGGAACTCGTGCCTCTGATAGTGGAAGTGCAAATCACAATTATCAATAATTCAGCATATACATGCATTCATTCTTAGCCATGGATCAACATCCATCTCAGCCATCCGGCTCACGGTTCAGTCCAGAACCAGCCAATATTCATATCATACACAGCCATCCCGGCTCATGGTTCATTCAAGAACCAGCCAATATTCATAATCATATACAGCCATTGCAGCCCATAACAAAATAGCACTTCCACCATTCAACATCATCAAATTCGTAAAATCGGCATTTAAGCCATAAATAACTTTTTCTCAATTCATTTCACTTTGAAATCAAGCTTCAACTCTTTTTAGCCTTGGCTTTAAAGATCTCATTTCTCAAATCATCGCAGGCTCATAAGCCACTTTTACTCAAGGTAAATTCCCCTTTTAAAACAATGCCACTCTCGGCTTCCTCTTTCCAAAACTTTCATAACCATGGAAAGTTAAAGATTCATTTTGAAATATTCAAAATCAGCCATCCAACAATGGGTTTTTATAACAAAGTTTCTCGGCAGAGTCCCAAGTCTTTAGGGGAGAATAACATAACTCATTTCGCCAAATTCATTTAAAATCATTAAAACCTTGGCTTTCCAATTTGAGTAATAAAATAGGATCTAAGCCAAACCGAGTCACGTAATCATTTACTTCTTTCAAAGCCGTTTCCTTTACTTAGGCAAAATCAACTTCAACCCCATGATAAATTCTAGAACGTTTAAACTATTCAAAATTGTTTTAGTCTTGCAAGAATTCAAAATTCAAAGAGTACTTAAAACCTTTCTCAAAAGATTTCAAAATGAAACTTATCAATAGACATTCAGGTTCTTTCAAAGTCATTGAAACTCCTCTACTTGAAACCCTCAAGTCAAATTTAAAGGCATTGCCCTTGTCACATTTAAAACAGCTTTAAAACACAAGTTTCATCTAAATAACTTTCTTAAGAAGCAAGACCAAGTCACAATTTCCTCTTTAATAATTCATTTCAAAAGCATGAATCATCCTTTTCTTGATAATTCAAATAAAATAGTAGAAGTCTTTAACTCATCATTTTTCCAAACAATATTTCAATAAAGACTCGGATTTTGTAGAAATTTCGGCAGCATCTCCCCTAAAACTTGGACTTTGCCACCCGGTTCGGGTCCCAACAAAACCATTCCACAATCCTTTTCAATAGCCCAAAATCCAAAATCAGTTCAAAGGCAAGCCAAAATTCTAACAGTCATCTCAATTCCATATTCCAAGGAAAACCGTTTCAAAATCAAATCGTTATCAGCCAAATAAACTCATTTCTAAAGCTTTAAAGAAACGGTTTAGCAACAATCATTTATCAAACCAGATCATTTAAAGCAAACCAGGCTGAATTCAAGAGTATATTCTATTTTCCACATTATAAAAAAAATCAACTCAACTCAAATCAATTTCCAACGAATTAAACTCGATTTCAAAGCTTTAAAAGAATCAACTTCAAAAGCATTTCATTTCACAAAACCACATAACAAACCAACCAACAAACGTTCATAATCAATCGAGACAAATCAAACCATACATAAGGCCGATACAATCACCAAATACACATTTTCTCACATCAGTATCCATATGTAATAATTCTAATATACAAAATATAGTTTTTTCGGAAAGCGCCCCTACCTCAAAACTCAAAGTCCATAACCCAAACGTCTCACAGAGTCCTTTCCGCCTCAACCCGAAATCAAAGGCAGCTTCAAAGCACAGCCCCACACATTTTTGCAGCAGCATAAATAGCTCTAAATTACGACAAGCAACCTCAGTTACTAAACTCTAGGAACATTAATACCGTAAAGGCTTTAATACACATACAGGACACTAACGTAGGGTTTTCAAAACATAATTTCTTACTGGAATAACAATACGAAACAACTGCGATTTAGAACTGGCCCTGGCAATAGCTCCGGCAGCAGCCAAAAGCTTTGGTGGATCAACTATAAAAATCGCGCAACATTAAAACCTTCTCGAAATTCAAAAAGGCAGAAACCTCAAGTAAAACCCTTACCGAAAAGTTGAAACTCGCGGAATTCACTAAACATAGCAGCTCCATCAATGACGCCTTGTATCGCAGCGACCTGGGCAGTGGCATCAACTGAACAGCAACTCCAATGATGCTATTCCAATGAGTTTTCTTACGTTGGTAGTGACACGGCAACTCAGAATCCGCATAGCCGCATCACACTTATCAACGGTGGCTCAATTAGCAACCACCATAGCATCCCGGCCTCAGCAGCGGCTTCCAATGGCAACAATGGCGCGCTCAACCCAGAATCTAAATGGAGCACGGTAGGAGTGGCGGCCATGTGTGACAGTGACGCGAGCGCTGATGGTGGCAGGATGTGATGGCGGCTGAGCGCGGTGGCTACACCCTCACGGCGCATCTCTCTCTCTCTCTCGTGCAACTGGCGACAGCGCAGCTAGGAATGACGGTGTGACGAGCAGAGGCGGCGGCACGGCGTGGACGCAGTGGTGATGAAGGCTGGAAGGTGGGGCGAGGCTGGACGGCGACCCAGCAGTGGCAGCTCCGTATCGCGTGCCCTGGGTCGTGCTTTCTCTTCTGCCCGTAACTATGGTCCGCGGCCTCCTCTCCTTTGATGGCAATACGACGGCGCGGCGGCAGTGATGCCCGCCGGTGCCGTCCTTCCTCTTCCTCTCTCCATTTCTCTGATCTCCCGTTTCTCTCCTCTCGTTCTTCATTTCTTTCTTTCAGGGAATCAAAGGGGACTCAGCGTGTGTTTGCCGCTGCTGAGAGCAAGGAAAGGTTGGGGGTGTGGCTGAAGGAAACCGGGTCATGGGTTAGGGTTTCAGGGTTAGGGTTTCATTTTCAAAAAATTAGGGTTAGGGGCATTTTAGTAATCTTACTTAAAAATAGGGATAATATAGTAATTAGAAATAAATTCAAAATCCAACAATAATAATGTATAAAAATACTATTTGCTCATCAATTTCACACTTTATTTTCAATAAAATGTTCAAATCCGAAAATTAGAAATAATATACTTAATTTCTTCATTTTCCAAAATAGTAGTATTAATATCTTAAAATATAAATTATTTAGTCCAAATCATATAAAATTTGTATTATTTCATAACTGTCAACTTTATAATTCAAATATAGAAAATAATCCAATAATTGTAAAATTAGATAATAATCATAACTTATTTCAAACTCAATTAATCAAAACTTGCCTTAATTATCTTTAATAAAATAATTTCTGAAATTAGGACTATAAATAACCATACAATTTGAGACTTGATCATAATAAGACTTTTCAAAAGTTTTGGGTCTTACAACAGAATATATATAAACATAAGTATAATAGCCACTAGTCGTGCCTACGAAGTTTAAGCCGGCTAGGGTTAGAGTAATAAAATTCAGTTTGACAACAGTATTTTCTCTCTCTCCCAAAATATACATAAAGGCCTCTATAAGCAAGTCCCAAAAGAAATAAATACATACATATAAGTATTTCAAAATAAACACAGAGAGATTCTAAACAAAATATAAATAGAAGTCCAGTAAGCTTCGCCATCTCTCAGATGAATCAGAGCTCACTGCTGAGTACCAGAACCTGCATTTGCAAAAGAAGAGATATATACGGAATGAGAACTCCTGGCCCATGGGTTTCTAGTACGGTAAAAGTGCCAAAAAGATACTGCATAAGGAAACAAAAACTCACTAAGAAATCTTAAACTCCATATCTCATCATATCCATCTTAAGGTCTCTCTAATCCATAACTTGGCAACTATCATAAGGGGATTCCAATTCTAACTCAATGTTTCTCATACTTTCAAAACTCTCCAACAGAATAGAACCAACCCTCGGCATCAACCAACACCAGCATAAGGGGCCTCTCAGGTGAGCAAGCACAAGCAATACAAACAAGTAATACACAAGTGGATCAAAGTAAAGCAAGTAGTATATAATCATATAACATATACAATTAGGCAAACCATTACGATTAAGCAAACCCAAACAAATCAAACATATGCAAATGATGTATGTCTGTTCTATAGCCAATAAGTCTCATCTATCGGTTATCAAGCCAACCCGATATGTCCGGTAGCGAACCTTAGACCGTCCCTAAGCGCGAATCCCCATGAGTCTATGCATGTCATAATCATTCATTAATCAATTCTCATCTTATTAGGGGAATCCGAGGATTTAAAGTTCCCGGTCACAATTTGCGACGAATGGTCAATAGAATCTCAAATCTCAACCTGGAGCAAGTGGAGTCGACCCACTACATCTACCCAAGGAAATTCGGGACTGAGATAAATTCTCAAATCACATATCATTCTCAACCAGGAGCAAATGAGGGTGAGCCACTGAATCTACCCCGGGAGACTCAAACCATAACCCGCAGCAAGTAGAACAATGCCACTGCATCTACCCAGGCATGTATATCTCAATCAAAATCAATCTCATTATCAATTCCCTTATTAATATCATTCTCAATTTCATTAACAACCTCCTCTTCAATCTCATCTCAATTTATATTTAATCTCAATCAAACTCATTCGTCATCATAATTCATCTTCATAGTTAATTACCACTCATCATCATAATAATCCTAATCATACATCACTTCACATTTTGTTCATCTTCTTTCAATTTACTAAAAACTCTTTAGTTTGTTCCTAACTCCTCTATCCTTAATTACACTGTCTCTAGACTCTTATCGGAGTTTATAAAAATTTAGAAGGCTAAAAGAATCCTTAAAAACTCAAAAATTCAAGTTTTAGAAAATTGAGTGGTCATGCATACGCATACCTCATGCGGACGCATGAGTGCAAAATTTGGCAAAGTCGCGTACGCGAGAAATTTGGGTAGTGGGTACGTTCGCGTACACATGACATATGTCGTGTACACATGAGTGTTGGACAGATACCAACTCCCACGTACGCACGACGAGTTCCGCATATGCATGACATACCCGAACTTGAAAAAGCTTATATGTTAAAACAAACTAATTTTTCAGCCCAAATTTCAAACATTCATATCTTTTTTCACAAATTTCATTTTTCAACCATTCTTGAACCGTTAGAAATGAATTTTCATAAAAAAATTAGTTTTATAAAATTTTCACTTCAAGGACCAAGTTACGGCCCGCCAACGTTGGCAAAAAATAAGATTTTAACTAAAAATAGGATTTACCAATTTTTTCAAAATGTTTACAAGGAAAAACAGTTTTAATATCAACAAAAGGACCCCAAACCACTCTAATTCACACATTCACAGTCCATTAAACTCAAACCTACTTCAATTACATATTTTAACTCAATTTCATCAATTCCACACCTCAAAATCTTAAATTTTTACTATTCTATCAATAATTCCAATTCGCACACATTTAATATCCAAATTCCATTCAGCTCATACATCATCACACAATACATTCACCAACTTACCATTCTTACATTTTCTGGTCTCTGGCCCAAATTCACAGCCTTCGACCCAACATCCATTAATACAATACATAATTTATACATACATTATTACCATCCAACTCATCGAATTTCATAATACATGAACTATGCATAATTACACAATCCTCATCCAAATCATCAATTGCAACAACATCTCAACTACACATATCAATTCCAACTAAATATACAATTCAAACCTATTCCTAGAGGCATCTAGCTTAAGATTTCACATTATATTATACGGTATTTAAATGAAACTTAAACCGTATCTTTAACGACGGTGGTTCACATCCAACACTTGAATTCACTTCTCAATGATACCCAATTTTGAATATCCACTTCAAGGCTCACCCAAAAGCTCTACAAGCTAATTTCAAGTTCTCAAGGTGTACCAAAATCACGCAACACTCTAATATAAATAATTTCACACATACATCAACCTAGGGTTCATGAAACTTCATAAATCACAAGAATTTGGTGATCTCTTATCTTGACCCACGAAATTTATTGATGAAATTCACTAATAGCTCATACTAGAGCAACCCTAAGCAACCAAAATCATAAGATTTCACAAAACGATAACTAAATTTTAAATTGAACATGTTCTACGAAAATGGGGTGAGAGAATTCAAAATTATTACCAATATTTTTAGATAGAATTATAGAGGATGAGATGAGCTTCATGTGGTCACAAACGGTGTGACAATCGGAGAACTGGAGAGGAAGTTATGGTGGTTTGAATGTATCAAAGGCTAGGATTTTCTCTCTTCTTCCATCTCTTCTTCAATTTCAGCATGAAACACTTATGAATGAGGTTTGGTTGCTGAGTGGCCATTAGTAAGGGCTTATATATGTTAGATTTAGGTCCAACTTGGGCCGGTTTACTTATGTAGCTCGTTTGGTCCAACTTTGGGACAAAACTTTTAAGATTAACATTTTTAATTCATGTTTTAAATATTTTTACCTTATAAATTATGAATTTTAACTTTTTAACTTTCTTCACTCATAATTAATTTTCTCAGGCATAGTACCAGACAGATCTAAGCTAGTATAGCCGGTCAAATTACCAATGTGTGTTTTATGCAAAAAAATATGTTTTCGACTCGAAAAAATCTTCTGAGTCCAAATATCATCTTTCAATTGTCAAACGACGATTGTTAAATTTTCCAACCCTTTTTGCCCTCATTTAATTAATTACTTATTTAATTATGATTTGACCGAGTTTTACACGCCTCAATCTTGATCTTGCCATCCTAACATCAAAGTTTTCATTGCAGACTTTATGCAATTTACAAAAGTATAATTTATGCAAACAATTACAGGTATACTGACAAACACAACTACAACCACAATTTCCACTCCAGACAATAACTTTAAACTCTTAATAACAATATTCAATACATATTTAAACTTAAAATAATAGAGTTTAACTTTTTAAGATAAATAGAGTTTAATGGTTTAAAATAATACTGATATTGATTATTGAAAAATCTAAAGTGAATGATAACAAAGAATTATTTAATTACCGTGGTGTATGGGTAAAAAGTTGAGGTGAACAATATTTGGTGAAAAGAGAAGAGCGTATCGAAAATCAAATGCATTGTTTAGCACTTTTCCTTGCCAGTTTTCCCGCCGCCTGATGAGCGGATAATTTATACGCTTTTTGGCATTATTTTTAGTATATTTTTAGTAGGATTTAGTTAGTTTTTAGTATATTTTTATTAGTTTTTAGTTAAAATTCACTTTTCTGGACTTTACTATGAGTTTGTGTGTATTTCTGTGATTTCAGGTATTTTCTGGCTGAAATTGAGGGATCTGAGCAAAAATCTGATTCAGAGACTAAAAGGACTGCAGATGCTGTTGGATTCTGACCTCCCTGCACTCGAAGTGGATTTTCTGGAGCTACAGAAGCCCAATTGGCGCGCTCTCAACGGCGTTGAAAAGTAGTGATCACAATTTCGTGCACCAAGTTTTTGGCGCCGTTGTCGGGGATTGTTTCGAGTATGGACAACTGACGGTTCATCTTGTTGCTTAGATTAGATATTTTTCAGAGTTCTTAAGAATGAATTCTAGTGTTTCAAGGTGATGATCTTATCATCACCAAAGCTGATTGATTCTCATCAATTTAGCTCTTGAATGCAATGTCCTGCTGAAGCTTGGCTATCCATGTATAATTCCTTTAGACTAAAGCTTTAGACTAACATTGCATGATTCCTGGAATTCTCATTAAGAATTTTGATACCTTTATTTTCTTTTCCACTTAATTTTCGAAAAAAACCAAAAAAAATTTACAAAATCGTAAAAAAACCAAAAAAATATGTTATGTTTTCTTATTGAGACACTAGTCTCATTTTAAGTTTGGTGTCTTGCATGCATTGTTTATTTGATCTTGGTTCTATTTTCAAGTCAATAATACCGGGAACTGAAGATTCAGTACATGCAGCAGAGGAATTAAAAAGAAAAAGCTGGGCGTTCAAAACGCCCAGTGAAGAAGGGCAAACTGGTGTTTAAACGCCAGCCAGGGTGCCTGGCTGGGCGTTTAACGCCCAAAAGGGTAGTGCTTTGGGCGTTAAACACCAGAATGTGCACCATTCTGGGCGTTTAACGCCAGGATGGCACAAGAAGGAAGATTCTGTTTTCAATTCAAATTTTTTTCAAGTTTTCAAAATTTTTTTTTCAAAATCAAATCTTTTTCAAATCATATCTTTTCAATCAAATCTTTTTCAAAATTAATTTCTTTTCATTTTCAAAAATACTTGCTATCAATTAATGATTTGATTCAACATTTCAAGTATGTTGCCTTTTCTGTTGAGAAAGGTTTAATGTTTGAATCATATATTTTCTTGTTAGCCAAGTCATTAATTTTTAAAATCAAATCTTTTTTAATTGTTTTTCAAATCATATCTTCTCAATCACATCTTTTTAAAACTATAACTTTTCAATCATATCTTTTTAATCACATCTTTTTCAAAAAAAGTTTTCAATCATATCTTCTTCAAAATCTTTTTCAAAATGATTTTAAAATCTTTTTAATTAATTTTCGAAAAACTCTTCCTCTCTTCTCACATCCTTCTATTTATGGAGTAACACTCCTCCTCAATGCACAATTCGAACTCTATCTCACTAAGTTCGAATTCTTCTCCCTCTTCCTTCTATTTTTCTGTTCCTCTGACACCTCAAGGAATCTCTATACTGTGACATAGAGGATTCCATATTTTCTTGTTCTCTTCTCTTTCATATGAGCAGGAACAAAGACAAAGGCATTCTTGTTGAAGCTGACCCTGAACCTGAAAGGACCTTGAAGCGAAAGCTAAGAGAAGCTAAAGCGCAATTCTCTGTAGAGGACCTAACAGAATTCTTCAAGGAAGAAGAACCCATGGCAGCCGAAAACAACAACAATGCCAACAATGCAAGGAAGGTGCTGGGTGACTTTACTGTACCTACTCCCGACTTCTATGGGAGAAGCATCTCTATCCCTGCCATTGGAGCAAACAACTTTGAGCTTAAGCCTCAATTAGTTTCTCTAATGCAACAGAATTGCAAGTTCCATGGACTTCCATTGGAAGATCCTCATCAGTTTTTAGCTGAATTCTTGCAAATCTGTGACATTGTCAAGACTAATGGGGTTGACCCTGAGGTCTACAGACTTATGTTATTCCCTTTTGCTGTAAGAGACAAAGCTAGGATATGGTTGGACTCACAACCTAAAGAAAGCCTGAACTCTTGGGAAAAGCTAGTCAATGCCTTCTCGGCAAAGTTCCTTCCACCTCAAAAATTGAGTAAGCTTAGAGTGGAAGTCCAAACCTTCAGACAGAAGGAAGGTGAATCCCTCTATGAAGCTTGGGAAAGATACAAACAATTGATCAGAAAATGTCCTTCTGACATGCTTTCTGAATGGAGCATCATAGGTATTTTCTATGATGGTCTCTCTGAACTATCCAAGATGTCTTTGGATAGCTCTGCTGGAGGATCTCTTCATCTGAAGAAGACACCTACAGAAGCTCAAGAACTAATTAAAATGGTTGCAAATAACCAATTCATGTACACTTCTAAAAGGAATCCTGTGAACAATGGGACAAATCAGAAGAAAGGAGTTCTTGAGATTGATACTCTGAATGCCATATTGGCTCAGAACAAAATACTAACTCAGCAAGTCAATTTGATTTCTCAAAGTCTGTCTGGAATGCAAAATGCACCAAACAGTACTAAGGATGCTTCATCTGAAGAAGAAGCTTATGATCCTGAGAACCCTTCAATGGAAGAGGTGAATTACATGGGAAAATCCTATGGAAACACCTATAATTCTTCATGGAGAAATCATCCAAATCTCTCATGGAAGGATCAACAGAGACCTCAACAAGGTTTCAACAACAATAATGGTGGAAGAAACAGGTTTAGCAATGGCAAGCCTTTTCCATCATCTTCTCAGCAACAGACAGAGAATTCTAAGCAGAGCCACTCTGACTTAGCAACCATGGTCTCTGATCTAATCAAAACCACTCAAAGTTTCATGACTGAAACAAGGTCCTCCATTAGAAACTTGGAGGCACAAGTGGGACAGCTGAGCAAGAAAATTACTGAACTCCCTCCTAGTACTCTTCCAAGCAATACAGAAGAAAATCCAAAAGGAGAGTGCAAGGCCATCAACATGGCCAAACTTGGAAAGGATGGAGAGGCAGTGAACGCCACTGAGGAAGACCTCATTGGACGTCCACTGGCCTCCAATGAGTTCCCTAATGAGGAACCATGGGAATCTGAGGCTCACATTGAGACTATAGAGATTCCATTGGACTTACTTCTGCCATTCATGAGCTCTGATGAGTATTCTTCCTCTGAAGAGGATGAATATGTCACTGAAGAGCAAGTTGCTAAATACCTTGGAGCAATCATGAAGCTAAATGACAAGTTATTTGGTAATGAGACTTGGGAGAACGAACCTCCTTTGCTCACCAAAGAACTGGATGACTTGTCTAGGCAGAGATTACCTCAAAAGAGACAAGATCCTGGGAAGTTCTCAATACCTTGTACCATAGGCACCATGACCTTCAAGAAGGCTCTGTGTGACCTAGGGTCAAGTGTAAACCTCATGCCTCTCTCTGTAATGGAGAAGCTAGGGATCTTTGAGGTACAAGCTGCAAGAATCTCATTAAAGATGGCAGATAACTCAAGAAAACAAGCTTATGGGCTAGTAGAGGATGTTCTGGTGAAGATTAAAGACCATTACATCCAAGCTGATTTCATAGTCCTAGAGACTGGGAAGTGCATGGATGAATCCACCATCCTTGGCAGACCCTTCCTAGCCACAGCAAAGGCTGTGATTGATGTGGACAGAGGAGAATTGATCATTCAAATGAATGAAGAATCCTTTGTGTTTAAGGCTCAAGGATATCCCTCTGTCACCATGGAGAGGAAGCATGAAGAGCTTCTCTCAAAACAGAGCCAAACAGAGCCCCCACAGTCAAACTCTAAGTTTGGTGTTGGGAGGCCACAACCAAATTCTAAGTTTGGTGTTGAACCCCCACATTCAAACTCTAAGTTTGGTGTTGGGAGGTTCCAACATTGCTCTGAGTATCTGTGAGGCTCCATGAGAGCCCTCTGTCAAGCTACTGACATTAAAGAAGCGCTTGTTGGGAGGCAACCCAATGTTATATTTTATCTATTTTCCTTTGTTATTTTATGTTTTCTGTAGGTTGATGATCATGAGAAGTCACAAAATCAATTGAAAAAGCAAAAACAGAATGAAAAACAGAAAGAAAAATAGCACACCCTGGAGGAGAACTTACTGGTGTTTAAACGCCAGTGAAGCCAGCAAATGGGGGTTTAACGCCCAGTCTGGCACCATTCTGGGCGTTTAACGCTAGAAAGGGGCACCAGACTGGCGTTAAACGCCAAGAAAGGGCAAGAAGCTGGCGTTAAACGCCAGAAATGGGCATCAGCCCGGCGTTTAACGCCAGAATTGGCACATAGAGCAATTTTGCTCGCCATTTGGTGCAGGGATGACTTTTCCTTGACACCTCAGGATCTGGGACCCCACAAGATCTCCACCTACCCCACCACCCTCTCTCTTCTTCTTCACCCATTCACCAATCACCTCAACCACTCTTCCCCAAAAACCCCTCACCTATCAAATCCCATCTTTCTCTTCACCACTCACATCCATCCTTCATAAAACCTCACCTACCTCACCATTCAAATTCAAACCACTTTCCCTCCCAAATCCACCCTCCCATAGCCGAACCCTACCCCTCTCTCCATCCCTATATAAACCCATCTTCACTCCTTTATTTTCACACAACCTAAACACTACTTCTCCCCCTTTGGCCGAACCACAAAACCATCTCCATCTCCTCTATTTCTTCTTCTTCTACTCTCTTCTTAATTCTTTTTCTCGAGGACGAGCAAACCTTTTAAGTTTGGTGTGGTAAAAGCATTGCTTTTTGTTTTTCCATAACCATTTATGGCATCCAAGGCCGGAGAAACCTCTAGAAAGAGGAAAGGGAAGGCAAAAGCTTCACCTCCGAGTCATGAGAGATGGAGAGATTCATCTCAAGGGTGCATCAAGACCACTTCTATGAAGTTGTGGCCTTGAAGAAGGTGATCCCCGAGGTCCCTTTCAAACTCAAAAAGAGTGAATATCCGGAGATCCGACATGAGATCCGAAGGAGAGGTTGGGAAGTTCTTAACAACCCTATTCAACAAGTCGGAATCTTAATGGTTCAAGAGTTCTATGCCAATGCATGGATCACCAAGAAGCATGATCAAAGTGTGAACCCGGACCCAAAGAATTGGCTTACAATGGTTCGGGGGAAATACTTAGATTTTAGTCCAGAAAATGTAAGGTTGGCATTCAACTTGCCCATGATGCAAGGAGATGAACACCCTTACACTAGAAGGGTCAACTTTGATCAAAGGTTGGACCAAGTTCTCACAGACATTTGTGAAGAGGGCGCCCAATGGAAGAGAGATTCAAGAGACAAGCCGGTTCAACTGAGAAGGCACGACCTCAAGCCCGTAGCTAGAGGATGGTTGGAGTTTATCCAACGCTCAATCATTCCCACTAGCAACCGGTCCGAAGTTACTATAGACCGGGCCATCATGATCCATAGCATCATGATTGGAGAAGAAATAGAAGTTCATGAGGTTATAGCCCAAAAACTTTATAAGGTGGCGGACAAGTCCTCTACCTTGGCAAGGTTAGCCTTTCCTCATCTCATTTGTCACCTCTGTTATTCAGTTGGAGTGGACATAGAAGGAGACATCCTCATTGATAAGGACAAGCCCATCACTAAGAAAATGATGGAGCAAACAAGAAACCCCACTCATCATGAAATCCCTGAGATGCCTCAAGGGATGCACTTTCCTCCACAAAACTATTGGGATCAAATCAACACCTCTCTAGGAGAATTGAGTTCCAACATGGGACAACTAAGGGTGGAGCACCAAGAACATTCCATCCTCCCCCATAAAATTAGAGAAGATCAAAGAATCATAAGAGAGGAGCAACAAAGACAAGGAAGAGACATTGAGGAGCTCAAGCACTCCATAAGATCTTCAAGAGGAAGAACAAGCCGCCATCACTAAGGTGGACCCGTTCTTTAATTTCCTTGTTCTTTATTTTTCTTGTTTTTCGAAATTTAATGCTTATGTTTATCTATGTTTGTGTCTTGTGATCATTAGTGTCTTAGTGTCTATGCCTTAGAGTTATGAATGTCCTATGAATCCATCACCTTTCTTAAATGAAAAATGTTCTTAATTGAAAAAGAGAAGAATTGCATGAATTTCAGATTTTATAACAGATTAATTATTTTGATGTGGTGGCAATACTTTTGTTTTCTGAATGTATGCTTGAACAGTGCATATGTCTTTTGAATTTGTTGTTCATGAATGTTGGCTCTTGAAAGAATGATGAAAAAGGAGACATGTTACTGAGGATCTGAAAAATCATAAAAATGATTCTTGAAGCAAGAAAAAGCAGTGAATACAAAAAAAAAAAAGAAAAAAAACGAAAAAAAAGGGAGAAAGAGAAAAAGAAAGAAAAAGAAAGAAATAAAGTTGTGATCCAAGGCAAAAAGAGTGTGCTTAAGAACCCTGGACACCTCTAATTGGGGACTCTAGCAAAGCTGAGTCACAATCTGAAAAGGTTCACCTAATTATGTGTCTGTGGCATGTATGTATCTGGTGGTAATACTGGAAGACAGAGTGCTTTGGGCCACGGCCAAGACTCATAAATTAGCTGTGTTCAAGAATCATCATACTTAACTAGGAGAATCAATAACACTATCTGGATTTTGAGTTCCTATAGAAGTCAATCATTCTGAATTTCAAAGGATAGAGTGAGATGCCAAAACTGTTCAGAGGCAAAAAGCTAAAAGCCCCGCTCATCTAATTAATACTGATCTTCATAGATGTTTTTGGAGTTCATTGCATATTCTCTTCTTTTTATCTTATTTGATTTTCAGTTGCTTGGGGACAAGCAACAATTTAAGTTTGGTGTTGTGATGAGCGGATAATTTATACGCTTTTTGGCATTGTTTTTAGTAGGATTTAGTTAGTTTTTAGTATATTTTTATTAGTTTTTAGTTAAAATTCACTTTTCTGGACTTTACTATGAGTTTGTGTGTATTTCTGTGATTTCAGGTATTTTCTGGCTGAAATTGAGGGATCTGAGCAAAAATCTGATTCAGAGACTAAAAGGACTGCAGATGCTGTTGGATTCTGACCTCCCTGCACTCGAAGTGGATTTTCTGGAGCTACAGAAGCCCAATTGGCGCGCTCTCAACGGCGTTGAAAAGTAGTGATCACAATTTCGTGCACCACCGCCCTTGGAGCCCAGTGTTTCTTTTTTATTCACAGCAAGCCTGCCAACAATAACAACATACAAAAATCACGAAATACCATACAAAAAATTAAACCTAAATATCGAAATTTTGAGAGAAAGCAAAAGGATTATTGCAATTAAAACAAAATAGTTTCAACTTGATTAAAAATAAGCATGAAAAATAGCTCTAACCCTCGATAAAGAAAATGTAGCTGAAAGCCCAAATAAAAAATATAAAAAAATTCAGAAGCATGAAAAGAAAGAGAGAGATCGAGAGAATGCATACATGAGAGGGCACTGGTTGAGATCTCAGGTCATAATGTGTCAACCAGTTGTTAAGGTTCCAGAAAGCATGAAGTCAAGAGAAATATGGGACTCATTCAGCATTACCAGCATCCCACCAACTGAACTAACTAGCGTCGTCACCATGATTGTGCTCTTAGACGACGAATTCCAGTAGCTAAGCTTAGGGTTTTGGGTGGGAACGTAGGGATTGGTAATCTCAGAACAATAAAAGAAGAAAATTGGCCAAGATTAAAGAGACATACAAACCTGAAGATGGAAACAGGAGTGAAGAGGTAGGGTTTGGGAGTAAGACTGGGAGAGAACGTGAGTGGCAGTCACAGAGAGAGAGAGAGAGAGAGAGAGAGAGAGAGAGAGAATCCATCAATGACAGTGTTGAAGCCGATAGTGCGAGCGGTTGACTTTTATGACGAAGAAGGAGATCCATAAAGAGATTTTAATATCAGATGGAGAAACAGGACATAGACTATCAAGAGTTGATGATCTAGAGACATCAGTAGTAGCATCATTAAAAATAGGTTCATAAGAGGTAAATTGATCCCAAATGCGTTCAATCTACGCTAGAAAATCATAAATAGCCTGACCAAGTTCTTGCTTTAAGAATGTGAAGTTCCTTAAGCAATTGATTTCAAGTCCATGCCTGTGATTACTGTTATTGCTGATGTGTATATCTCATCTATTCTATATAGTTTATCTCCTATTTTTTTATCTGATATTGTGTCTTTTTTTAAATAATTTATCTCCTTCTTGAATAATATATCTAGTGTTCTGATACCAAGTTAGAGACAGAAAGATTAAAAAAAATGTATACAAATATATATACTGATAATTACAACTACAATAATTACTAACAACTCTACTAAACCTTCACGTACTGCACTAATTTTCTATTGTACCAACTATACTAACCTAATCCACTAACTATACATTATACTCTGATAAATCTTAACTAAAAAATATATATTTAAAAAATATAATAAGAGTGTAAATAATAGCATTAACTCTTCTCCCTGCTATAATTTATATATAAATAGTTTTTGTAAGATTTTGGTGATAAATTATTGATGTCTTACGCCCTTTTTAGATTTTATGAGAAAATATTAATATCCAAGAGGGCGTGATGATAACCCAAATTTTATTTGAGACAATATGATGAATCTATCGGTAGTAACAAAGATCAGTCCAAAATTTAAATAATCTAGCATAAAATTAAAGGTTCTATTAATTTTTTGTTTATTTGACATTTTTTCAAAACTACCCCTATTTATATTCAAACTTTGTTTTTCTAGGTTAAACCAATCAACCTCTAATTGAAAGGGGGGGCAATAATCACTCAAAAGAACAAATATTACACCAATAAATATTATATACCATAGATTATCAAAATAAAAATGTTATTCATATACTAAAATCAGTTATTATGAATTTATATATAAATATATGTATTATTTAATTTATTTCTAATATATATTTTATATTCTAATATATAATTTATATAGTAACTGATGAACGGACTTTTGCATGGTCTAGAATTTCACAAATAAGTTCTCGTTGAAAGTATAGCTTCTAAACCAACTAGAATCCTTTCATACAAAAACTTGGTTGTCACAAGTAACAAACCCAATAAAAGTAAATCGAAGTATTCAAACCTCGGGTCGTTTCTCAAGGAATTACAGAGAAGTGTGTTACTATTGGTTATGGGTTTTTCTGAGAATTTTTAGAATAAGGAATGATAAAATAATTAATTATAAATTAAAGCAGTAAAAATTAACAAGAGGTTTTATGTAATTAAAATAAAAAGCCTTGGCTAGAAGAAGATTAATCGAAAGTTCTATCCTTGTTGAATTTCCCAAGATTAATAATAATAGGTTGTTGTTTCTACTTTGGTTATCCTTTACTGATTAAAGGAAAGTCAAGTTGAAAGCCTACTTCTATTCACAAGTCCTAATCCTCTCCCTTGGGAAGGATTAGCGTTTGCAACTAGAGAGCTAGCCAACAATCCCCAATTATTATTTAACTCTTGAGTCTTCCAACTCAAGGGTCTCCAAATATTAATCAACTCCAAAGCCAAGTTGGAGCCTACTCCATTGACATGGATGCCATTTACGTGATAAAAGGAATTGAATTGAGATAATCAAGCAATTAAAGAAATTAAATAGAAAAATACTCTTTGTATTAATAATTAAACAAAAGAAGAAAATAAAATGAAGTAATAGAATAAAAGTAGAAGAACACTAAATTAAAGGAACATTGAACCTGGAATTGGGAAGAGGAAATCCTAAATCCTAAAACCTAGAGAGAGGAGAGAGCCTCTCTCTCTAGAAAACTACATCTAAAACCTAAAATTGTGTGAATGATAAGTGTCTCCTCCATTCCTCCACTCTGCAGCCTCTAATCTGTGTTTTCAAGCCTGACAGCTTTGCAGTTCCTTCAGCTTCTTGTACTCCTTCCACTTTTGCATGCTTCCTTTCCATCCTCTAAGCCATTCTTGCCCTGTAATCTCTAAAAACACTTAACACACATATCAAGGCATCGAATGGTAATAAGAGAGGATTAAAATTAGCGAAATTAACTCCAAAGAAGTATGTTTCCAATCATAGCACAAAATCAAGAAGGAAAATGTAAAACATGCGATTTCTATGAATAAGTGTGAGATTAGTGGATAAAATCCACTCAATTAAGCATAAGATGTACCACGAAATAGTGGTGCATCAAATCTCTCCACACTTAAACATTAGCATGTCCTCATGCTAAGCTCAAGAGAACTAAAAGAGTGAAGGCAAAATGGTAAGACTTATGCAATGCAACCTATCTAAGTGCAACTACATGCAAAAATGATTCTACCTACTTGGTTAAAAGTAAATAAACCTTTCAAGAACAAATATGAACTGGATTTCACTAATTTAAATCATAAAAATGAAGTACAAATAGACTTGCAGAAGAAAATAGCTCATGAAAGCCGGGAACAAAGAATTGAGCACCGAACCCTCACTGGAAGTGTATACACTCTAATCACTCAGGTGTTTAAGGGTCGAGTCTCTCGGTTCTCTACTAATCTTGCTTTCTAAGGCTTGCTCTTCTTCTACCAATCAACAGAAATTTAATGCACAAATACACATATCAAGAGGTCTTTTCAAGGGTTGTAATGAGGTTAGGGTCAAGGTAGGAATGTATTTGGTTAAGTGGACTGAAATTCAAATCCTTGATTACCCTAAACTTCTCACTTAGCGTAAGACATTCCATGTAATCATAGTATAAAATCTAACTACCCATTAACTAAGTTTTTCATATATTTATGCATCCGACTTTGAGTACAGTACATATGCATTGCTACCATCATTTACTTTGGGGCATTTTTGTCCTCTTTTATTATTGCTCCTTTTCCTTTTCTTTTTCTCTTTTTTTTCTTTGTATTATTTTTTTCTTTTCTTTTGTTTTTCTCAATGCATATGATTAAGGTATTGAATTCATAAACATGTCCTCAACATTCTTTTTCACATTTTCTCAAAAATATACAACACCCAATTCTCAAACCAAATGTTTTTTAATCCCAATTTCCCCACACTTAAGTCATGAGCACTTTCACTAGTCTAAGCTAACCAAGGATTCAAATCAAGGACATTATTATTTTTTGCTTAGAGTTAGTGATGAGCTAAAGTAAAGAACAAATGGGTAAAATAGGCTCAACTTTGGTTTACAAAGGATAATGAAAAGGTTAAGGCCATATGGGTATGTAAGTTCAGAGAAACAAAGGCCTCAATCATATAAGTGCATGTATACATCAAACAATAGAAATATAGAATCAAGCAAGACAAAGATCACAATTTTAGAGAGAACAACACATACACACCAAAATTAAAACATTGGTTGATAAAATGCAACCAATCGAATAGGCACAAAATCTCACTGGTTTTGTGTGTTCGAGCTCTAAACCATGTTCCAAAATAAAATTTCTTCAAACAAGTTTAACCAAAATTTTAATTCAAATTAGTGAAATGCTATAAAAAAATTTCTTGAAAAAGAAATTATTACTTCAATCAAGCAGTGGTAGAATATGCACGAAATCAAACAAACATACAATCAAACATACAAATGCAACAACTAATTTAACAAAGAAAATTTAAACATTGGTGTTGAGACAGGAAGGTAACTAACCCACGGAAGTCGGTATCAACCTCTCCACACTTAAAGGTTGCACCGTCCTTGGGGGTTGTGATTGACAACTGCTGCTCTTTCTTCAATGAATTGTGCAGATGGACTTGTTGTTCGTCCCATTTAAAAACTTTGCCTTTTTCTTTCTTGATGGCCATCCTGAAAGAAGAGAGAAAGGAAGAAGAGTAACCCACAAACAAAGATAGGAAAACAAATAGAATATGGGTGGGCTAATGCCAAATAATAATAAGGTTCTCAACTACATGGTAGCTACAACATGCAAGTGAGAAAATAGTAGAAGCAATTGGCATATGAATGTGCAAAAATTGCAATAATGGGAGAGAGAGTGTGGTAATGCAAGATAGTATAAGTGGATGTCAATGCAAATGAAACACGAGTGTCATAAAAAATTAGCAGTGACTTATAATTAATAACACCCAACAATTTGAAACAAGTCACGAAGCACCAAAATAATTCAAAAAAAGATGCAACAGGTGAATAAGAACATTTAACACCAATGATAAAATAAGAAACGAGAAAAGAAGATAAAGGCATGAACAAAATTAAAATGCAATGAAAGAACGTAAAAAAATGTAATATGTAAAAGAGAATGAAAGAAAATAAGGATGAAAAGGAAAGAGAAAAAAGTGAGAAAGGTAGAGGAAAGAAGAAAAGGAGAGAGAGAAAAGTAGGAGAGAGAGAAGAAGAAGAATGAAAAAGAAAGGAGGAAGGGGAAGAGAAAGAGTTAGGATTTGAAAAGAGATGAAAAGAAAACTCATTAGGCAGTGCGCTGCATGCAAGGTGTACAGCGCTATCGGTGCGGACGCGTCACGCAGGCAGACACGTGGGTGAGCGTATAAGAGAGGGACGCAGAAGCGTCCATTACGCGCACGCGTGATTAAGGTTCATGCGAAACGCACAAAGCCATCTGCACTCCCGCACAACTCTCTGTGCGAAAACCCAATAACGCTGATTTGCACACCCACGCGTACGCGTCATGCAGGCATATGCGTCATGCACGCGTACGCGTGGGTCAGATTATGCATGAGGCACCGTTGTGGCACGGTTCTGGCACAACTTTCTGCCCATATTTAATATTTGCGGACCCAAATACGACGCGTACGCGTCATGGACGCTCGCACATGGATGCATCTCTTTTTCCTTTTTTCTTTTTTTTTGTGTTTTTATATGCGAAATGCAGAATACAGAATGCAGATGCTGATGCAGACATGATGAATGAACACTAATAAAAATAGAATAAAGTAAAACTAAGAACAAAACAAAATTAAATAAAGCTAAGACTGAAAAAGAATGGTCATACCATGGTGGGTTGTCTCCCACCTAGCACTTTTAGTTAAAGTCCTTAAGTTGGACATTTGGTGAGCTCCTTGTCATGGTGGCTTGTGCTTGAACTCGTCTTGAAACTTTCACCAATGCTTGGACTTCCAATAAGCTCTATCAATACTAAGTAAATTCCTCAAGTTTTGATGGGGTTCTTCACAAGCTTTGAGCTCCCAGAATTGGTCCTCATATATTCCCGGATCCCAAATCTTGTTTCTACACCCGTCTTCAAGTGGATTATGATGATTCCATCTGGGTGGTTCAGCCATGGAATTCTCATTTAGGCACCCAAACATCCTCCTAGACCCAATTAATTGAGAATTATACCAATCTTTGCACTTCAACTTGGAGCATGCAACCGTATTGAACCTAGTCTTGTATTGCCAATCGTTAACCATCTCTCTTTTACTCTTAAAGCCACAAAGAGCTCTAAGTTGCCCATCCGTCTCAAGCAAACCATATTCAAGTGGGAAAGGAAAGGTTAAGGATAAGAATTTTACCCACTTGAATGTTGTATTGGATGGTAATGGTTTCGGGAGAGGTGTTTCTAATGACCTTGCAAGCTCCACTCCATGGTGCTCCTCTTGGAATTCCTCCACCTCTTTACAAGCTTCTTCAATTTCAACCTCTTCCTCTTGGTAGCTTTCTTCCAATTCAATCTCTTCTTCATTGGTTACCAAGGGCATGGGAGGTTGTGTTTCTTCTTTAGGATTCAATTGTAGGTAAGAATTCATCAACGATTGAATCTATCTCATGATCAACCACTTCCAAGTCTTCAACCATGATATGCTTTGGAGGTTGTACACCCTCCTAAACATCAAATTCAAACGTCTTGGAAAGAGGCTCTATGACTTGAGTTTCCCATGGAGGTTCCGCATCTCCTAAGTCTTCAACCACTTCTTCCTCTTTAACTATTGCGACTTTGTCCAGTTATTTTAGTATAAAATCGTACTCCTCCTTGATGATTTCTTTTCCATGACAACTCCCTTCAACTAATCTTTCATCTTCAAGGGTCTCTCCTACCTCCACATTTTGGGCCTCCTCTTGCTTCTCTGGAAATAAGGCCACGTGTAACCAATCCATTGCGACCCTAAGGCAAGACCTTCTCTCTTGTTCCATGTCACTAGCACAATTGGGATCGTGTTGTTCTTGGGTTGATGGATGTGGGTGCTCTTCTATGGAGGGTGGTGATGGGATTGAGAGATCAGTAAGTGGTGCACAAAATTGTGATCACTACTTTTCACAACTCAAATAATCCCTAGTAATGGCCCCAAAGACTTGGTGCTCAATACCATGGCATAAACACAACTTCGCACAACTAACCAGCAAGTGCACTGGGTCGTCCAAGTAATAAACCTTATGCGAGTAAGGGTCGATCCCACGGAGATTGTTGGTATGAAGCAAGCTATGGTCACCTTGTAAATCTCAGTCAGGCAGACTCAAATGGTTATGGATGATATATGACTAAAAGATAAAGATAGAGATACTTATGCAATTCATTGGTAAGAACTTCAGATAAGCGAATGGAGATGCTTTGTCCCTTCCGTCTCTCTGCTTTCCTACTGTCTTCATCCAATCCTTCTTACTCCTTTCCATGGCAAGCTGTATGTTGGGCATCACCGTTGTCAATGGCTACAGTCCCGTCCTCTCAGTGGAAATGTTCAACGCACCCTGTCACGGCACGGCTATCCAGCTGTCGGTTCTCGATCATGTCGGAATAGAATCCAGTGATTCTTTTGCGTCTGTCACTAACGCCCCACAATCGCGAGTTTGAAGCTCGTCACAGTCGTTTAATCATTGAATCCTACTCAGAATACCACAGACAAGGTTTAGACCTTCCGGATTCTCTTGAATGCCGCCATCAATTCTGGCTTATACCACGAAGACTCTGATCTCACCGAATGGCTGGCTCGGTTGTCAGGCGAGCGCTCGGTTGTCAGGCGAGCAGCAACCATGCGTCATGTATCAGGAATCCAAGAGATATCCACCCAATCTAAGGTAGAACGGAGGTGGTTGTCAGGCACACGTTCATAGGTGAGAATGATGATGAGTGTCACGGATCATCACATTCATCAAGTTGAAGAACAAGTGATATCTTGGAATAAGAACAAGCTGAATTGAATAGAAGAACAATAGTAATTGCATTAATACTCGAGGTACAGCAGAGCTCCACACCTTAATCTATGGTGTGTAGAAACTCCACCGTTGAAAATACATAAGAACAAGGTCTAGGCATGGCCGTGAGGCCAGCCCCATGATCTAAGATAGCATAAGACTAAAGATAGCTACCAAGATAGATTTATCAAAATACAATAGTAAAAGGTCCTATTTATAGGGAACTAGTAGCTTAAGAATTACAAAGATGAGTAAATGACATAAAAATCTACTTCCGGGCCCACTTGGTGTGTGCTTGGGCTGAGCATTGAAGCATTTTCGTGTAGAGACTCTTCTTGGAGTTAAACGCCAGCTTTTGTGCCAGTTTGGGCGTTTAACTCCCACTTTGGTGCCAGTTCCGGCGTTTAACGCTGGGAATTCTGAAGGTGACATTGAACGCCGGTTTGGGCCATCAAATCTTAAGCAAAGTATGGACTATCATATATTGCTGGAAATCCCAGGATGTCTACTTTCCAACGCCGTTGAGAGTGAGCCAATTGGGCTTCTGTAGCTCCAGAAAATCCACTTCGAGTGCAGAGAGGTCAGAATCCAATAGAATCTGCAGTCCTTTTCAGTCTCTGAATCAGATTTTTGCTCAGGTCCCTCAATTTCAGCCAGAAAATACCTGAAATTACAGAAAAACACACAAACTCATAGTAAAGTCCAGAAAAGTGAATTTTAACTAAAAACTAATAAAAATATACTGAAAACTAACTAAATCCTACTAGAAACATACTAAAAATAATGCCAAAAAGCGTACAAATTATCCGCTCATCACAACACCAAACTTAAATTGTTGCTTGTCCCCAAGCAACTGAAAATCAAATAAGATAAAGAGAAGAGAATATGCAATGAATTCCAAAAACATCTATGAAGATCAATATTAATTAGATGAGCGGGGCTTTTAGCTTTTTGCCTCTGAACAGTTTTGGCATCTCACTCTATCCTTTGAAATTCAGAATGATTGGCTTCTTTAGGAACTCAGAATCCAGATAGTGTTATTGATTCTCCTAGTTAAGTATGATGATTCTTGAACATAGCTACTTTATGAGTCTTGGCCGTGGCCCAAAGCACTCTGTCTTCCAGTATTACCACCGGATACATACATGCCACAGACACATAATTGGGTGAACCTTTTCAGATTGTGACTCAGCTTTGCTAGAGTCCCCAATTAGAGGTGTCCAGGGTTCTTAAGCACACTCTTTTTGCCTTGGATCACAACTTTATTTCTTTCTTTTTTTCTTTCTTTTTCTCTTTTTCCCCTTTTTTGGGTTTTTTTTTCTCTTTTTTTTTCGCTTCTCTTTTTTTTTGTATTCACTGCTTTTTCTTGCTTCAAGAATCATTTTTATGATTTTTCAGATCCTCAGTAACATGTCTCCTTTTTCATCATTCTTTCAAGAGCCAACAATTTTAACATTCATGAACAACAAATTCAAAAGACATATGCACTGTTCAAGCATAGATTCAGAAAACAAAAGTATTGCCACCACATCAAAATAATTAATCTGTTATAAAATTTAAAATTCATGTAATTCTTCTCTTTTTCAATTAATAACATTTTTCATTTAAGAGAGGTGATGGATTCATAGGACATTCATAACTTTAAGGCATAGACACTAAGACACTAATGATCATAAGACACAAACATAGATAAACATAAGCATAAAAATTCGAAAAACAAGAAAATAAAGAACAAGGAGATTAAAGAACGGGTCCACCTTAGTGATGGCGGCTTGTTCTTCCACTTGAAGATCTTATGGAGTGCTTGAGCTCCTCAATGTCTCTTCCTTGCTTTTGTTGCTCCTCTCTCATGATTCTTTGATCTTCTCTAATTTCATGGAGGAGGATGGAATATTCTTGGTGTTCCACCCTTAGTTGTCCCATGTTGGAACTCAATTCTCCTAGGGAGGTGTTGATTTGCTCCCAGTAGTTTTGTGGAGGAAGGTGCATCCCTTGAGTTATCTCAGGGATTTCATGATGAGTGGGGTCTCTTGTTTGCTCCATCCTTTTCTTAGTGATGGGCTTGTCCTCATCAATGAGGATGTCTCCTTCTATGTCCACTCCAACTGAATAACAGAGGTGACAAATGAGATGAGGAAAGGCTAACCTTGCCAAGGTAGAGGACTTGTCCGCCACCTTATAGAGTTCTTGGGCTATAACCTCATGAACTTCCACTTCTTCTCCAATCATGATACTATGAATCATGATGGCCCAGTCTATAGTAACTTCAGACCGGTTGCTAGTGGGAATGATTGAGCGTTGGATAAACTCCAACCATCCTCTAGCCACGGGCTTGAGGTCGTGCCTTCTCAGTTGAATCGGCTTCCCTCTTGAATCTCTCTTCCATTGGGCGCCCTCTTCACAAATGTCTGTGAGGACTTGGTCCAACCTTTGATCAAAGTTGACCCTTCTAGTGTAAGGATGTTCATCTCCTTGCATCATGGGCAAGTTGAATGCGAACCTTACATTTTCCGGACTAAAATCTAAGTATTTCCCCCGAACCATTGTAAGCCAATTCTTTGGATCCGGGTTCACACTTTGATCATGGTTCTTGGTGATCCATGCATTGGCATAGAACTCTTGAACCATTAAGATTCTGACTTGTTGAATGGGGTTGGTAAGAACTTCCCAACCTCTTCTTCGAATCTCATGTTGGATCTCCGGATATTCACTCTTTTTGAGTTTGAAAGGGACCTCGGAGATCACTTTCTTCAAGGCCACAACTTCATAGAAGTGGTCTTGATGCACCCTTGAGATGAATCTCTCCATCTCTCATGACTCAGAGGTGAAAGCTTTTGCCTTCCCTTTCCTCTTTCTAGAGGTTTCTCCGGCCTTGGATGCCATAAATGGTTATGGAAAAACAAAAAGAAATGCTTTTACCACACCAAACTTAAAAGGTTTGCTCGTCCTCGAGCAAAAGAAGAAAGAAGAGAGTAGAAGAAGAAGAAATAGAGGAGAGGGAGGTGGCTTTGTGGTTCGGCCAAAGGGGGAGAAGTAGTGTTTAGGTTGTGTGAAAATGAAGAGGTGAAGATGGGTTTATATAGGAGTGGAGAGAGGGGTAGGGTTCGGTTATGAATGTGTGGGTTTGGGAGGGAAAGTGGTTTGAATTTTGAATGGTGAGGTAGGTGGGGTTTATTGAAGGATGGGTGTGAGTGATGAAGAGAAAGATGGGATTTGATATGTGAAGGGTTTTTGGGGAAGAGGTGTTGAGGTGATTGGTGAATGGGTGAAGAAGAAGAGGGAGGGTGGTGGGGTAGGTGGGGATCCTATGGGGTCCACAGATCCTGAGGTGTCAAGGAAAAGTCATCCCTGCACCAAATGGCGTGCAAAATTGCACTATGTGCCAATTCTGGCGTTAAACGCAGGGCTGGTGCCCATTTCTGGCGTTTAACGCCAGCTTCTTGCCCTTTCCTGGCGTTTAACGCCAGTCTGGTGCCCCTTTCTGGCGTTAAACGCCCAGAAATGTGCCAGACTGGGCGTTAAACGCCCAACTGCTACCCTTACTGGCGTTTAAACGCCAGCAGGATCTTCCTCCAGGGTGTGCTGTTTTTCTTCCTGTTTTTCATTTTGTTTTTGCTTTTTCAATTGATTTTGTGACTTCCCATGATCATCAACCTAAAGAAAACATAAAATAACAAAGAAAAATATAACATTGGGTTGCCTCCCAACAAGCGCTTCTTTAATGTCAGTAGCTTGACAGTGGGCTCTCATGGAGCCTCACAGATACTCAGAGCAATGTTGTAACCTCCCAACACCAAACTTAGAGTTTGAATGTGGGGGTTCAACACCAAACTTAGAAGTTGGTTGTGGCCTCCCAACACCAAACTTAGAGTTTGACTGTGGGGGCTCTGTTTGGCTCTGTTTTGAGAAAAGCTCTTCATGCTTCCTCTCTATGGTGACAGAGGGATATCCTTGAGCCTTAAACACAAAGGATTCTTCATTCACTTGAATGATCAATTCACCTCTATCAACATCAATCACAGCCTTTGCTGTGGCTAGGAAGGGTCTGCCAAGGATGATGGATTCATCCATGTACTTCCCAGTCTCTAGGACTATGAAATCAGCAGGGATGTAATGGTCTTCAATCTTCACCAAAACATCCTCTACAAGTCCATAAGCTTGTTTTCTTGAGTTGTCTGCCATCTCTAGTGAGATTCTTGCAGCTTGTACCTCAAAGATCCCTAGCTTCTCCATTACAGAGAGAGGCATGAGGTTTACACTTGACCCTAAGTCACACAGAGCCTTCTTGAAGGTCATGGTGCCTATGGTACAAGGTATTAAAAACTTCCCAGGATCTTGTCTCTTTTGAGGTAATTTCTGCCTAGACAAGTCATCCAGTTCTTTGGTGAGCAAAGGGGGTTCATCCTCCCAAGTCTCATTACCAAATAACTTGTTATTTAGTTTCATGATTGCTCCAAGGTATTTAGCAACTTGCTCTTCAGTGACATACTCATCCTCTTCAGAGGAAGAATACTCATCAAAGCTCATGAATGGCAGAAGTAAATCCAATGGAATCTCTATGGTCTCATTTTGAGCCTCAGATTCCCATGGTTCCTCATTAGGGAACTCATTGGAGGCTAGTGGACGTCCATTGAGGTCTTCCTCAGTGGCATTCACTGCCTCTTCCTCCTCTCCAAATTCGGCCATGTTGATGACCTTGCACTCTCCTTTTGGATTTTCTTCTGTATTGCTTGGAAAAGTACTAGGAGGGAGTTCAGTAATTTTCTTGCTCAGCTGTCCCACTTGTGCCTCCAAATTTCTAATGTAGGACCTTGTTTCAGTCATGAAACTTTGAGTGGTTTTGATTAGATCAGAGACCATGGTTGCTAAGTCAGAGTGGCTCTGCTTAGAATTCTCTGTCTGTTGCTGAGAAGATGATGGAAAAGGCTTGCCATTGCTAAACCTGTTTCTTCCACCATTATTGTTGTTGAAACCTTGTTGAGGTCTCTGTTGATCCTTCCATGAGAAATTTGGATGATTTCTCCATGAAGAATTATAGGTGTTTCCATAGGGTTCTCCCATGTAATTCACCTCTTCCATTGAAGGGTTCTCAGGATCATAAGCTTCTTCTTCAGATGAAGCATCCTTAGTACTGCCTGGTGCAGCTTGCATTCCAGACAGACTTTGAGAGATCAAATTGACTTGCTGAGTCAATATTTTGTTCTGAGCCAGTATGACATTCAGAGTATTAATCTCAAGAACTCTTTTCTTCTGATTTGTCCCATTGTTCACAGGATTCCTTTCATAAGTGTACATGAATTGGTTATTTGCAACCATTTCAATTAGTTCTTGAGCTTCTGTAGGCGTCTTCTTCAGATGAAGAGATCCTCCAGCAGAGCTATCCAATGACATCTTGGATAGTTCAGAGAGACCATCATAGAAAATACATATGATGCTCCATTCAGAAAGCATGTCAGAGGGACACTTTCTGATTAATTGTTTGTATCTTTCCCAAGCTTCATAGAGGGATTCTCCTTCCTTCTGTCTGAAGGTTTGGACTTCCACTCTAAGCTTACTCAATTTTTGAGGTGGAAAGAACTTTGCCAAGAAGGCATTGACTAGCTTTTCCCAAGAGTTCAGGCTTTCTTTAGGTTGTGAGTCCAACCATATCCTAGCTCTGTCTCTTACGGCAAAAGGGAATAGCATAAGTCTGTAGACTTCAGGGTCAACCCCATTAGTCTTGACAGTGTCACAGATTTGCAAGAATTCAGCCAAAAACTGATGAGGATCTTCCAATGGAAGTCCATGGAACTTGCAATTCTGTTGCATTAGAGAAACTAATTGAGGATTAAGCTCAAAGTTTTTTGCTCTAATGGCAGGGATAGAGATGCTTCTCCCATAGAAGTCGGGAGTAGGTGCAGTAAAGTCACCCAGCACCTTCCTTGCATTGTTGGCATTGTTGTTGTTTTCGGCTGCCATGGGTTCTTCTTCTTTGAAGATTTCTGTTAGGTCCTCTACAGAGAGTTGTGCCTTAGCTTCTCTTAGCTTTCGCTTCAAGGTCCTTTCAGGTTCAGGGTCAGCCTCAACAAGAATGCTTTTGTCTTTGCTCCTGCTCATATGAAAGAGAGGAGAACAAGAAAATATGGAATCCTCTATGTCACAGTATAGAGATTCATTGAGGTGTCAGAGGAATAGAAAAATAGAAGGAAGAGGTAGAAGAATTCGAACTTAGTGAGATAGAGTTCGAATTGTGCATTGAGGAGGAGTGGTACTCCATAAATAGAAGGATGTGAGAAGAGGGGAAGAGATTTTTCGAAAATTAATTAAAAAGATTTTAAAAACATTTTGAAAAAGATTTTGAAGAAGATATGATTGAAAACTTTTTTTTTTAAAAAAGATGTGATTTAAAAGTTATGGTTTTAAAAAGATGTGATTGAGAAGATATGATTTGAAATATAATTTAAAAAGATTTGATTTTAAAAATTAATGACTTGGCTAAAAAGAAAAGATATGATTCAAACATTAAACCTTTCTCAACAGAAAAGGCAACATACTTGAAATGTTGAATCAAATCATTAATTGATAGCAAGTATCTTTGAAAAAGGAAAGAAATTGATCTGAAAAAGATTTGATTGAAAAGATATGATTTGAAAAAGATTTGATTTTGAAAAGATTTTGAAAACTTGAAAAAAATTTGCATTAAAAACAAAATCTTCCCTCTTGTGCCATCCTGGCGTTAAACGCCCAGAATGGTATCCATTTTGGCGGTTAACGCCCAAAATGCTACCTTTTTGGGCGTTAAACGCCCAGCCAGGCACCCTGGCTGGCGTTTAAACGCCAGTTTTCCTTCTTCACTGGGCGTTTTGAACGCCCAGCTTTTTCTGTATAATTCCTCTGTTGCATGTACTGAATCTTCAGTTCCCTGTATTATTGACTTGAAAATAGAACCAAGATCAAATAAACAAAGCATGCAAGACACCAAACTTAAAATGAGACACTGGACTCAAACAAGAAACATAAAATATTTTTGGTTTTTATGATTTTGTAATTTTTTTTGGATTTTTCGAAAATTAAGTGAAAAAGAAAATAAAGGTATCAAAATTCTTAATGAGAATTCCAGGAATCATGCAATGTTAGTCTAAAGCTTTAGTCTAAAGGAATTAAACATGGATAGCCAAGCTTCAGCAGGACATTGCATTCGAGAGCTAAATTGATGAGAATCAATCAGCTTTGGTGATGATAAGATCATCACCTTGAAACACTAGAATTCATTCTTAAGAACTCTGAAAAATACCTAATCTAAGCAACAAGATGAACCGTCAGTTGTCCATACTTGAAACAATCCCCGGCAATGGCGCCAAAAACTTGGTGCACGAAATTATGATCACTACTTTTCACAACTCAAATAATCCCTAGTAATGGCCCCAAAGACTTGGTGCTCAATACCATGGCATAAACACAACTTCGCACAACTAACCAGCAAGTGCACTGGGTCGTCCAAGTAATAAACCTTATGCGAGTAAGGGTCGATCCCACGGAGATTGTTGGTATGAAGCAAGCTATGGTCACCTTGTAAATCTCAGTCAGGCAGACTCAAATGGTTATGGATGATATATGACTAAAAGATAAAGATAGAGATACTTATGCAATTCATTGGTAAGAACTTCAGATAAGCGAATGGAGATGCTTTGTCCCTTCTGTCTCTCTGCTTTCCTACTGTCTTCATCCAATCCTTCTTACTCATTTCCATGGCAAGCTGTATGTTGGGCATCACCGTTGTCAATGGCTACAGTCCCGTCCTCTCAGTGGAAATATTCAATGCACCCTGTCACGGCACGGCTATCCAGCTGTCGGTTCTCGATCATGTCGGAATAGAATCCAGTGATTCTTTTGCGTCTGTCACTAACGCCCCACAATCGCGAGTTTGAAGCTCGTCACAGTCATTCAATCATTGAATCCTACTCAGAATACCACAGACAAGGTTTAGACCTTCCGGATTCTCTTGAATGCCGCCATCAATTCTGGCTTATACCACGAAGACTTTGATCTCACGGAATGGCTGGCTCAGTTGTCAGGCGAGCAACAACCATGCGTCATGTATCAGGAATCCAAGAGATATCCACCCAATCTAAGGTAGAACGGAGGTGGTTGTCAGGCACACGTTCATAGGTGAGAATGATGATGAGTGTCACGGATCATCACATTCATCAAGTTGAAGAACAAGTGATATCTTGGAATAAGAACAAGCTGAATTGAATAGAAGAACAATAGTAATTGCATTAATACTCGAGGTACAGCAGAGCTCCACACCTTAATCTATGGTGTGTAGAAACTCCACCGTTGAAAATACATAAGAACAAGGTCTAGGCATGGCCGTGAGGCCAGCCCCATGATCTAAGATAGCATAAGACTAAAGATAGCTACCAAGATAGATTTATCAAAATACAATAGTAAAAGGTCCTATTTATAGGGAACTAGTAGCTTAAGAATTACAAAGATGAGTAAATGACATAAAAATCCACTTCCGGGCCCACTTGGTATGTGCTTGGGCTGAGCATTGAAGCATTTTCGTGTAGAAACTCTTCTTGGAGTTAAACGCCAGCTTTTGTGCTAGTTTGGGCGTTTAACTCCCACTTTGGTGTCAGTTCCGGCGTTTAACGCTGGGAATTCTGAAGGTGACTTTGAACGCCGGTTTGGGCCATCAAATCTTGGGCAAAGTATGGACTATCATATATTGCTGGAAAGCCCAGGATGTCTACTTTCCAACGCCGTTGAGAGCGCTCCAATTGGGCTTCTGTAGCTCCAGAAAATCTACTTCGAGTGCAGGGAGGTCAGAATCCAACAGCATCTGCAGTCCTTTTCAGTCTCTGAATCAGATTTTTGCTCAGGTCCCTCAATTTCAGCCAGAAAATACCTGAAATCACAGAAAAACACACAAACTCATAGTAAAGTCCAGAAAAGTGAATTTTAACTAAAAACTAATAAAAATATACTGAAAACTAACTAAATCCTACTAGAAACATACTAAAAATAATGCCAAAAAGCGTACAAATTATCCGCTCATCAGTAAGTGATTGAAAAGGGAGTGCATTAGAGCTTGAGGGTTGAATGTTGAGGGTATTCAATGACCCAATCTAGGAGACGAGAGCTTGTATAGCAGATGTCAAACCGGTAAGTGTGTTTTCCATGGTCTTTTGTCTTTGGTGCATAACACTAAGAGTGTTGTTATCCAATGAAGGTTGGGGTGGTTCTATATACGGTTCATATGGTGGTTGATATGGTGGATAAGGACTAGGGTCATATGGAGGTGTTTGGTGGTAATGGGCTTGTGAGTATGGTGGTTCAAAATTATGTTGAGGAAGGGGTTCATAGATGTATGGTGGTGGTTGTTGATAATCAAAAGAGTGCTCACCGTAGTCTTTATCTTGGTATGCCTCTTGAAATGGCTCTTGGTAATAGTATGTTGGTGGAGGTTGTTGCCAAGAGGGTTTATCAAATCCTTGTAACTCCTCCTATCTTTGATTCTCCCATCCTTGATGCATATTCTCATTGTAACCTCCTCTTCCTATAATATAATTGTAACCAAACTCATAGCCAAATGGGTGAAAGTTCATAGTAGTAAGAGAGAATAAAAACAAAAACTAATAAAATTAAGCAACTAGGTCCTAAACTAACAAAAACTAGCAAACAAGCAAAAAGCAAATATTTACAATAACCATTAATAAGGCACACGTTTACAATTCCCTGGCAACGGCGCCATTTTGACGAACGGACTTTTGTGTGGCCTAGAATTTCACAAATAAGTTCTCGTTGAAAGTATAGCTTCTAAACCAACAAGAATCCTTTCGTACAAAAACTTGGCTGTCACAAGTAACAAACCCAATAAAAATAAATCGAAGTATTCAAACCTCGGGTCATCTCTCAAGGAATTGCAGGGAAGTGTGTTACTATTGGTTATGGGTTTTTCTGAGAATTTTTAGAATGAGGAATGATAAAATAATTAATTATAAATTAAAGCAGTGGAAATTAACGAGAGGTTTTATGTAACTAAAATAAAAAGCCTTGGCTAGGAGAAGATTAATCGGAAGTTCTATCCTTGTTGGATTTCCCAAGATTAATAATAATAGGTTGTTGTTTCTACTTTGGTTATCCTTTACTGATTAAAGGAAAGTCAAGTTGAAAGCCTACTTCTATTCACAAGTCCTAATCCTCTCCCTTGGGAAGGATTAGCGTTTGCAACTAGAGAGCTAGCCAACAATCCCCAATTATTATTCAACTCTTGAGTCTTCCAACTCAAGGGTCTCCAAATATTAATCAACTCTAAAGCCAAGTTGGAGCCTACTCCATTGACATGGATGCCATTTACGTGATAAAAGGAATTGAATTGAGATAATCAAGCAATTAAAGAAATTAAATAGAAAAATACTCTTTGCATTAATAATTAAACAAAAGAAGAAAATAAACTGAAGTAATAGAATAAAAGTAAAAGAACACTAAATTAAAGGAACATTGAACCTAGAATTGGGAAGAGGAAATTCTAAATCCTAAAACCTAGAGAGAGGAGAGAGCCTCTCTCTCTAGAAAACTACATCTAAAACCTAAAATTGTGTGAATGATAAGTGTCTCCTCCATTCCTCCACTCTGCAGCCTCTAATCTGTGTTTTCTAGGCCGAAAATTGGGTCAAAAACAGCCAAAAATCGCTGCAGTACGTGGCCCATGCGCGCGTACGCGTCGTGCACGCGTACGCATCACTGAACTTTCACACAATCCACGCGTACGCGTGCGCGTCCCTGAACGCCAGGTCAACTATAGCAAATTGTATATCGTTACAAAGCCCCAGATCTTAGCTTTCCAATGCAACTAGAACCGTCTCATTTGGACTTCCATAAATCAAGTTATGATCGATTGAGTACGAAGAGGTCAGGCTTGACAGTTTTGCTATTCCTTCAGCTTCTTGTATTCCTTCCACTTTTGCATGCTTCATTTCCATCCTCTAAGCCATTCCTGTCCTGTAATCTCTGAAAACACTTAACACACATATCAAGGCGTCGAATGGTAATAAGAGAGGATTAAAATTAGCAAAATTAACGTCAAAGAAGCATGTTTCCAATCATAGCACAAAATCAGGAAGAAAAATGTAAAATATGCTATTTCTATGAATAAGTGTGAGATTAATGGATAAAATCCACTCAATTAAGCACAAGATGTACCACGAAATAGTGGTGCATCAGTAACTAATTTTAATTTGCATCTAACATGATTGTTATCAAAAATATTTTGCCGAATTTATGTGTATTGCCTTGCATCACTTGATTGGAATGGTCAATTACCACTCAAAGGAATTTTTATATATTTTTTTTCTTTTCACAAAATCTCTTTTCTTTTTTTTTTACAATAAATGGATGATCGGAATTACCAACTACCGAACAACATAATCTGTTAAGTGTATCGGCCTATCAAGTGCTTTCACTTGTGTTGAGAAACATAATAAAAAGAGCAAAAATATATATATACAAAAAAAACAATTACTACATAAGTATATTTATGTATAAATATATGTATTATTTAACTCATTTTTAATTTATATTTTGTATTTCAATATGTATTGTATGCCGATGTCTAAAAGTATATGGGAAATGGTAGGTTGAGACGTCACATTCCTGTAGAGGCAACACGAGCCTAATACATGGGGCAAAATTTCACCTATTTGTAATTTTGTATTATGTGTGTCTGCGATTATGAATAGCCTAAACAAATTACATTGGCTAGTTCAAGTGGTTCAACATTAAAGAAGTATATATAGTCTAAAGTATCCTTTGAAAAAACATCAAACATTGTAACTGTTGTCTATAAACATGATTTTACATTTCCGCAGTGAAGGATTTGCCACAACCACAAGTTTATGTCACATTAAGATTCTTGAAAGAGAAACCTCCCCCAATCAAGGCATCACTATAATCCAACTGCATGCCAAATATGAAGAGTAGGCTCTTAGGATCGCAAACTGCAAATACAGATGGAGAAGCCAAAAATGTCAAGTGGTGACTTATATACAACCGTATGGATGCAGTTTATTTCAATCTTCATTAAGTAAGAAAGTAATAATATTCTAATTTCTAAGCAATGAAAAGTACATTCATTCAAAGAGTAAATAAATAAAGAAATACAGTGCTAATTGCTGTTTGAAATGAGCTGACAAAGTTCTAGCAAACGAAGCTTAAACAGAAGTTCATGTTAAACACCAAGATTTTAATCCAATCTAAGATTAAAATTTATGCCTACCGGAGCAACACAGCTAGCAGATAATTAGTTGCAATCCTTCAAAATAATAATATTAGAAATAATTACAACTAGCCGATACATGTTGCACAAAAAAATGGCCATAAACTGCTCCATAGACAGCATTATATATTAGGATTTTCACAAATTCTTAACTCATTAAGAATTCATACCAATTGCCTAAACCCTAAACCCACATAGATCATATTATGCTGGTCAAACAGCTCAATTAGGAGATTATAAACACAACATTAATAAAAACTAGAAGATGAAATCATACCAATTATAAAACTATTGTACTCAACGATGGAGTCATCTAGCCTTGTATTAGTCTTGTCCTCAAAATCCATAGTGTACGACATACCAGAGCACCCACCCTGTTTGACACCTTTTCTTAAAAATAAATCCTCACTTCGCTCAGACCTCATCTTATTCAAGTGCTTCAATGCATTATCCGTAAGTGATATTGGAGGTGCCACAGCCCCAGATGCAGGTGCAGCTGAAAATTTTTCAAAAGGGGTTTGAGAATGAAAGTAAAAGATTGGATTAGGACAACATGTAGACATCGAGAAAATGTATAACACACATGCCACTGCATGTACATGACAATAGCAGAAAAACTCAGGCTTATTCAAGGAGTGAGTTGGAGGAACACAAAGTAACGCATCGGATAATTCATATAGTCCATAATCCATCCCCTAAATCTATTATATGCATATTATTTCTATGGTTTTATTATTTGGATTCAACTCTGATTCACTGACTCTGATGCCAATTCTGTGATCAAAGCTGTTAAGTTAAGTATTGATTAATTACCTTGTGATGACAAACATATTTGATTATTTTCTATTATAACTAACTATTATGATGAGCAATGTAGGAATCAATTAAAGATAACCAATCAAGCAAGCAAGAATTGTGCAAAACAGCAATATTAGTGAGAATATCATTAAGATGATATCAATCCTATTTTGGAAAAATGTTGCACCATCAAAACAAGCAAGTGATACGGTCCAAGAATCAAATTCATCAGTGATTAGATAATTACTGCATATTATAATCAAACTAAACAAGGAAAAGATTCTCATTCAAAGCCAACGGCTAAGTGCATTGATGTGTGCAACGACTAGTTGATGAAAAAGGAAATTATTCTAATATTGAAGAAGAGATTTCAAGCTCTATAAAAAAATTTCATCCAAAAAAGAAGACGGCGGTTCGAGCTTAAGTCAGAATATATACACAACCTAGTTTCCTTGTTATTTGAGTGTGTTTTTATTTTTCTTTTGCCTAGATTCAAGCTTATTTTGAGAAATACAAAAGGCAAAGAGACTAGTGCATACAAAAGCCATTTAATCTTTATTTGCATGTTTTGATTTTTGAAAATATGTTGGGTTAGAACTTAGAATGCACTTGGTTCCTCTTAACTAGGTTAGGTTAGCAACTAGGTGATTTACTAATTTTGAAATAGTTTAGAATTGGTGTTTATAGTGAAAATTCTTATTGATTACAGTGAAAATTCTATCATTGTTGTAGTAGAGACTAGACATAAATCACATTGCACTTTGTGACCAAACTAGGATATATCGTAGTGTTAATCTTCTTCTTTCTTAAAATTCTGCAACTTCCATTTTTGTTTTGTTCTGGCTGCAGAAGGAGACAAAAACAAAAATAATCTCCAGTTTTAGTGTACTGCACAATATTAAGCATTAAAAGTTTTTCATTGATTCAATCCCTTCTCAACTCACTTGAAACCTTCAAAAAGCCAAAATAATGCACGACGAAACTGAAATCAATAAACTCTAACATGAATTTTGTAGTAGGTAAAAAGATAGTACCGCATAATCCAACAATAATTATGATATTGCTAATCTCGATCTATTTTTGTTATTAATTAACATAGTAATAGTTAACGCCAGGTACACAAATAAGCAAGCACTAAGAAACAAGAACATCATAAGAAGCGAATAGCACACCGCGAAAATTAAAGCATACCAGAAACTGGGGCTGAAACTGGTCAAATTGAAAGCAACCTTGTTCGATTCAGATTCGACTGTGGAAATCGGAAAGAAAGTGAAGTTTGAGATTGAGTATGACTTTGAGGAACAGAGAAAAGGCGAATAAATTGGGGAGAGGGCGTGGTAGTTGCAGAGAATGCCATTGGAGAAACTGCAAACACCAACTTCCGTCTTCTACTACCCAAGTAGATTTGTGGAAAAACCCTTGAAAAAAGGTATAATCATCAAAAGACAGTGATACTTTCTCAAGTCTGATATGAGTGGACGCACTTACATCTACAGGATTTTAAATCCATAAATGAATACAATTTAACAATGTTTTGAATTACCTCATGAATAAAATTATGTGGGAAAAAAATAACTGATAATGATATATTAGAGAAAACTTTATTGACCTTCCATGCCTTGAATGTGCTCCTGCAGCAATAGTATCGAGAAAAAGAATTTAAAAAATATTATGAGCTGATTTCTTGCCTTCATATTGCTGAGCGTAACAATAAATTGCTTTTAAAAAAATTATGAAGCGCGTCCAGCTGGCGCCGTCCCATTTTTTGAAGCAAATGCGGTAAATCATAACCCAATCATAACCCCAAAAGAGGTAAATGGCAATATTTGGTAACAAGAAAATTTATGGAAGGAAGAAAAATTATGTTCACAAGAAAGGATCTCATCAGAAGTGGGATAAAAAAAAAGAAACAATGAACAAAATAAATCAACAGAAGATAATTATTTCCGTTGTAGTGGAAAGGGTCATTGGTCTGTCGTAGTCCAAGGCACCTAGTCAATCTTTATCAAGCATATTTGAAAAATGATGACAAAAGAAATGAGACAATTTTTTTTTCAAAGGATGTTACTGAAAATTACACTACTCATTATGAAGTATCTGATTTCTTTGAGGATCTTGAAGGAAATATTGGTCATTTGATCAATGATGAAAAAGTTTAATATGTGGGTTTGTTAAATACTCATGTAAATAAATAATGTGAGAAACTTCGTATTAAGTTTGATTTTCTATTTCAAGTATGATGTATATAAATAATATTTAGTAAAATATTAATGTTTATGTTTATGAATTTCAAAATTACTAAATGTGTCCAATTCTAAAATAATAATAACAGTAATAATAATAAAACTTTTAGAATATGAGACTATTTTTATGTACAATTCTTCTTAGAAAAATAATTCCGATTAGGAATATAACTTTATTGCGCATATACTTTTACTCATTTTATTATTATTATTTGTCTTGGAAGAAAATGGTAAGAACATACAATGAAAATATTTGTCTTGCGGATAGTGCAAGTTTGCATACTATTCTCAAAAGTAATATATATTTTACACATCTTGTACCAAAAGAAGAATATGTTAATACTATTATGTCTCAAGCAATGTGATAGAAGGTTCCGAAAGAGATATGACTTTGTTTTTTGGAGGAATAAAATTCATAATAAATAATGCACTATTGTCTACCAAGTGACTAAGGAACTTATTGAGTTTTAAAGATATTCGCCGGAATGGATATCATGTTGAAATAATGAATGAGGGAAATCATAAGTATTTAATTATTTATGTATCACAACTCATGATTCAAATAAAAAAGTTATATTAAAAAAGTTACCCTCACTTTCATCTGGGTTATATTGTACTAAAATGAGTGCAATCGAATCACATGTCATTGTAAACCAGAAGTTTACTAGCCCAAATGAATTCATAACTTGGCATGATCGATTGGGTCATTCGAGAACAACCATAATGCGAAGAATTATTGAAAACTCTTATAGACATTTACTAAAGAACCAGAAGATTCTTAAATCTAGTGAATTTTTATTGTGCTGTATGTTCTCAAGAAAAGCTAATTTAAGGCTATCACCAGTAAAGATTGGATTTGAGTCCCCTGAATTCCTAGAAAGGATTCAAGGTGATATATGTGGACCTATTCATCTAACATGTGGATCTTTTAGATATTTTATGGTACTAATAGACGCATCGTCGAGATGGTCACATGTGTACTTATTGTCTTCTCGCAACCTGGAGTTTGCGAGATTACTTACTCAAATTATTCAATTAAAAGTACAATTTTCAGAAAATCTAATCAAAGTAATTCGTCTTGATAATGCTAGTGAATTCACTTCCCAAGCCTTTGATACTTATTGTATGGCTAATGGAATAAGCGTTGAACATCCAGTATCTCATGTTCACACATAAACTGGTTAGCAAAATCACTTATTAAACACCTCCAATTAATTGTTAGACTCTAACTTATGAGAACAAATCTTTCAACCTCAGCTTGGGGACATGCTATTTTACATGCCACAGCACTTACTCGTTTGAGACCAACAAGTTACTATCGGTTTTCTCTTATGTAATTAGCTTTTGAGCAGCAGATAAATTTTTTCCATTTAAGAATATTCGGGGAATATTCGGGTGTGCGATATATATTTCCATTGCACCACCTTCTCGAACTAAAATGAGACCCTAAAAAATTAGAGATATATGTTGGATATGATTCTCCCTCTATAGTGAGGTATCTTGAGATACAAACTGGAGATATATTTAAAATCCGATTTGCAGATTGTCATTTTGATGAATCAAAATTTTCAACATTAGGGAAAGAGAATAAGTTTTCTAAAAAGGAACTTAATTAGAATGCATCATCCTTGATGCATTTAGATCCTAGATCAGAGCAATGTGAAATAGAAGTTCAAAAGATTATACATTTGCAAAGAATAGCAAATGAATTGTCTGATGCATTTTTTTAATACGAAAAAGATTACTAAATCCTATATACCAGCTGAAAATGCTAATATTCAAATTAATGTCCCAGTCAGACAAAAGGCCACCAAAACAAATTCACATAAGAAGCGTGGCAGGCCTATCGGTTCCAACAACAAAAATCTTCAAAAAAGAAAAGAGATAAATACTATTCCTATTGAAAAAGATAAATACATAGTAAAGAAACCTACAATTGTCCAAAATTCTGATATAGTTTTGACGCCATAAGACGTTCACGTACCTGAAAATTGTGAAAATGACGAGATCTCGATAAATTATGTCTTTATAGGAGAAAAATGGAACCAAAATAAGACAATTGTCAATGAAATATTTGCATATAATGTGACATTAAATATCATGCATGAAAGTAAAGATCTTGAGCCAAGAATAGTCGAAGAATGTCAACAAAGAAATGATTGGCCAAAATGGGAATAAGTTATGAAGGTTGAGTTAGACTCATGGTGCACGAAATTGTGATCTCACTTTTCACAACTCCGCACAACTAACCAGCAAGTGCAGGGTCGTCCAAGTAATAAAACCTTACGTGAGTAAGGGTCAATCCCACAGAGATTGTCGACTTGAAGCAAGCTATGGTCATCCTGTAAATCTTAGTCGGGCGGATTCAAATGGTTATGAAGTTTTCGTAATTAAAAGATAAATAAAACGTAATTTAAAATCAAGATACTTATATAATTCATTGGTGAAAATTTCAGATAAGCGTTTGGAGATACTTGGTTGCTTCTGAACCTCGTCATTCCTATTGTTTTCATCCAATCATGTGGGCTCCCTTCCATGGCAAGCTGTATGTTGGTGGATCACCGTTGTCAATGGCTACCATTCGTCCTCTCAGTGAAAATGGTCCAGGTACGGTTTCTGCACGGCAAATCATCTATCAGTTCTCACTTGTGTCGAAATAGAATCTCTCTATCCTTTTGCACACTGTCATTGCACCCAACATTCACGAGTTTGAAGCTCGTCACGGTCATCCCTTCCCATATCCTACTCGGAATACCACAGACAAGGTTTAGACTTTCTGGATCTCAGGAATGCTGCCAATTGGTTCTAGCTTATACCACGAAGGTTCTAACCTCACGGATTTGAATGCTCTATTGTCAGGAGAAGCGAGTCAAATCTGTGGATCAGAAACCCAAGAGATTATACTCCAGCTATCATCCAATGACTACGTTGAACATCATATAGACCGCTTGTGGTTGTCAGGCACGTGTTTCTTGGCTAAGCGAGTAACGAAGATAGTGGGTGATTGTCACGGGTCACCCTTTCATTCTAACTTAACTGAATTAAGTACGAGAGTATATCTTGGAGAAGAAGCAACCATGAATTGAAAGAGAAATAATATTACTTGCATTAATTCATGAAGAACAGCAGAGCTCCTCACCTTAATTTATGAGGTGTAGAAACTCCACCGTAGAAAATACATAAGAGAAAAAGGTCTAGGCATGGCCGAATGGCCAGCCTCCCCAAATGTGAAAATATGGCATAAGCTCCCCTTGATACAATAGTAAAAAGTTCTATTTATACTAAACTAGTTACTAGGGTTTACAGAAAACAAGTAACTAAGTGCATACAGTGTAGAAATCCACTTCCGGGGCCCACTTGGTGTGTGTTTGGGCTGAGCTTTGAAGCTTTCACATGCATAGGCCATTCTTGGAGTTAAACGTCAGCTTGGATGCCAATTTGGGCGTTTAACTCCAGTTCTGGTGCCAGTTTTGGTGTTTTATGCCAAAAAATGGTCTATGGTGGGTGTTTGGATGCCAGTTTGGACCGTCAAATCTCAAGCAAAGTATGAACTATTATACATTGTTGGAAAGCCCAAGATGTTTATTTTCCAACACAATTGAGAGCACGCCAATTGGGTATTTGTAGCTCCATAAAATCTACTTCAAGTGCAGGAGGGTCAGAATCCAACAGCTTCTACAATCCTTTCTCAACTTTTGAATCAGACTTTTGCTCAGGTCCCTCAATTTCAGTAAGAAAATACCTGAAATTATAGAAAAACACACAAACTCATAGTAAAGTCCAGAAATGTGATTTTTGCATAAAAACTAATAAAAATATATTAAAAAGGAACTAAAACATACTAAAAACTACCTAAAAACAATGCCAAAAAGCGTATAAATTATCCGCTCATCACAACACCAAACTTAAATTGTTGCTTGTCCCCAAGCAACCAAAAATAAAATAGGATAAAAAGAAGAGAATATACAATAAATTTTAAAATATCAGTGAAGCTTAGTTCTAATTAGATGAGTGGGGCTAGTAGCTTTTTGCTTCTGAACAGTTTTGGCATCTCACTTTATCCTTTGAAGTTCAGAATGATTGGCATCTATAGGAACTCAGAATTAAGATAGTGCTATTGATTCTCCTAGTTTAGCATATTGATTCTTGAACACAGCTACTTTATGAGTCTTGGCTGTGACCCTAAGCATTTTGTCTTCCAGTATTACCACCGGATACATAAATGCCACAGACACATAACTGGGTGAACCTTTTCGGATTGTGACTTAACTTTGCTAGAGTCCCCAGTTAGAGGTGTCTAGAGTTCTTAAGCACACTCTTTTTGCTTTGGATCATGACTTTAACCACTCAGTCTCAAGCTTTTTACTTGGACCTTCATGACACAAGCACATGGTTAGGGACAACTTGAATTTGCCGCTTAGGCCAGGATTTTATTCCTTTGGGCCCTCCTATCCATTAATGCTCAAAGCCTTGGATCCTTTTTACCCTTGACTTTTAGTTTAAAGGGTTACTGGCTTTTTCCTCTTGCCTTTTGGTTTAAAGAGCTATTGGCTTTTTCTGCTTGCTTTTTCTTTTTCTTTCTTTTTCTTTATTTTTCGCCCTTTTTTTTTGCAAGCTTTGTGTTTTTCACTTCTTTTTCTTGCTTCAAGAATCAATTTTATGATTTTTCAGATTATCAATAACATTTCTCTTTTTTCATCATTCTTTCAGGAGCCAACAATTTTAACATTCATAAACCTCACTATCAAAAATATGCACTATTCAAGCATTCATTCAGAAATCAAAAAGTATTGCCACCACATCAAAATAATTAAACTAATTTCAAGATAAAATTCAAAATTCATGTACTTCTTGTTCTTTTGCAAATAGAAACATTTTTCATTTAAGAAAGGTAAAAGATTCATGGAACATTCATAGCTTTAAGACATAGACTCTAAACACTAATAATCATGTAATAAAGACACAAACATAGATTTTTTTGCTGAGGGACTTCCTCATGCTCTTGTTGAGGTCTATGAGTGTGCTCTCTTGTTTGCTCCAACCTCTTTCTAGTGTTGGAAGTTTGAGATGAATCTCTCCATCGCCCATGACTCGGAGTTGGAAGCAACTGCCTTCCCTTTCATCTTCCTAGAGGTTTCTCTGACCTTAGGTGCCAATAATAGTTATGGAAAAACAAAAAGCAGAGCTTTTTTCCACACCAAACTTAAAAGGTTTGCTCGTCCTCGAGTAAAAGAAGAAAGAAAAGATTAGAGAAAGAGGAGATGGAGGAGATGGAGGTGTGTGAATGGTTCAGCCAAGGGGGGTTTTAGGTGGTTATGATGTGTGAAAATGAAGGAGTGTAGAGGGGCTTATATAGGAGTGGAGTGGAGAGGGAATTCTTGTAATAGGGGTTGGCTTTTGGAGGGAGATGGTTTGAATTTGAATGGGTTGGGGTAGGTGTGTTGTATGATGGTTTTGGAGGAGAAATGGAGGTGATTGGTTAAGGTTATTTTGGGGAAGAACGTTATGAAATGGTGTGAAAAAGATAGAAAATGAGTTGGGGTAGGGGGGGATCCTGTGGGGTTTACAGATCCTGAGGTGTCAAGGATTTCTCATCCCTATACCTTTCTGGTGTTTAAACGCCCTCTGTGTGCCATTTCTGGTGTTAAACACCAGGCTTATGCTCCTTTTTGGCGTTAAATGCGAGTCCTACTGCCAATTCTGGCGTTTAACTCCTAGAATGCTGCCAGACTGGGCGTTAAATGCCCATTCTACTACCATTACTGGCGTTTAACGCTAGCCAGACACCCTTTTCTGGTGTTAAACGCTAGTCTGTGTACCATTTTTGGCATTTAATGCCTAGAATGCTACCAGCCTGGGCGTTAAACGCCCATTTTGCTATCCTTACTGGTGTTTAAACGCCAGTAAGCATGTCCTCCAGGGTGTGCTATTTTTTATGCTGTTTTATATTCCTGCTTTAATTCTGCAGCTATTTTGGTGACTTCACATGATCATCAACCTAAAAAAAAAACATAAACTAATAATGGAAAAGTAATTAATATAGATAAATAAAATTGGGTTGCCTCCCAACAAGCGCTTCTTTAATGTCAATAGCTTAACAAAAAGCTCTTACAGAGCTTCACAGATGCTCAGAGCATGATTATGGCCTCCCAACACCAAATTTAGAGTTTGAATGTGGGGGCTCTGCTTGACTCTGTATGGGGAGAATTGGATGAAGCTTTTCAAGCTTCTTCTCCATGTTTACAGAAGAAGATCCTTGAGCCCTAAACACAAGGTAATCCTCATTCAATTAAAGAACTAACTCTCCTCTGTCCACATCAATCACAGCCCTTGCTGTGGCTAGGAAGGGTCTTCCAAGGATGATGGATTCATCTTCATCCTTCCCAATGTTTAGGATTATGAAGTCAGCAGGGATGTAAAGGCCTTCAACCTTCACTAAGACATCCTCTACCAGTCCATAAGCCTATCTCATTGATTTGTCTACCATCTCTAGTGAGATTTTTGTAGCTTGTACCTCAAAGATCCCTAGTTTCTCCATTACAGAGAGTGGCATGAGGTTTATACCGGACCCCAGGTCACACAAAGCCTTCTCAAAGGTCATGGTGCCTATGGTACAAGGTATTAAGGACCTTCCAGGATCCAATTTCTTCTGAGGTAATGTTTGTTGAGCCAAGGCATTCAGTTCATTGGTGAGCAATGGAGATTCATCCTCCCAAGTCTCATTACCAAATAACTTGGCATTTAGCTTTATGATTGCTCTTAGGTATTGAGCAACTTGCTCTTCAGCAATGTCTTCATCCTCTTCAGAGGAAGAATGCTCATCAAAGTTCATGAATGGTAATAGTAAATTCATTGGAATCTCTATGGTCTCTGTATGAGCCTCGGATTCCTTTGGTTCCTCATTAGGGAACTTCTTAGTGGTTAGTGGACGTCCATTGAGGTTTTCTTTACTGGAAATCACTGCCTCTTCCTCCTTTGTAGGTTCGGCCATTTTGGTTATACTGATGGCCTTGCACTCTCTCTTTGGATTCTCTTCTGTATTGCTTGGGAGAGTACTAGGAGGAGTTTCAGTAACTCTTTTACTCAGCTGACCCACTTGTGCCTCCAAATTTCTGATGGAGGACCTTGTCTCAGTCATGAAACTGAGAGTGACCTTAGATAGATCAGAGACTATGTTTGCTAAGTCGAAGCGGCTCTGCTCAAAATTCTCTGTCTGTTGCTGAGAAGATGATGGAAAAGGCTTGCTATTGCCAAACCTATTTCTCCCACCATTATTATTATTGAAGCCTTGTTGAGGCTTCTGTTGATCCTTCCATGAGAAATTTGGATGATTTCTCCATGAAGGATTATAGGTGTTTCCATAGGGTTTTCTCATGTAATTCACCTCTTCCATTGTAGGATTCTCAGGGTCATAAGCTTCTCCTTCAGAGGAGGCTTCTTTAGTACCACCAGATGCAGCTTGCAATCCAGTCAGATTCTGAGAAATCATATTGACTTGCTGAGTTAATATTTTGTTCTGAGCCAATATGGCATTCAGAGTATCAATTTCAAGAACTCCTTTCTTCTGAGTCATCCCATTATTCACAGGATTTCTTTCAAAAGTGTACATGAACTGGTTATTTACAACCATCTCAATGAGTTCCTAGGCTTTTGCAGGTGTTTTCAGATGAAGAGATCCACCAGCAGAATGCTCCAATGACATCTTGGACAATTTAGACAGACCATCATAGAATATACATATGATGCTCCATTCTGGAAGGATGTCAGAAGGACACCTTTTGGTTAATTGCTTGTATCTTTCCTAAGCTTCATAGAGAGATTCACCTTACTTTTGTTTGAAGGTTTGGACTTTCACTCTAAGCTTGCTTATTTTCTGAGGTGGAAAGAATTTGGTCAAGAAAATATTGACTAACTTATTCCAAGAGTTCAGGCTTTCTCTAGGTTGTGAGTCCAACCATATCCTAGCTCTATCTCTTATAGCAAAAGGAAAAAAGCATAAGTCTGTAGAAACTGATGAACCTTAGATAGATTATAGACTATGTTTGCTAAGCCAGAGCAACTCTGGTCAGAATTCTCTATCTGTTGCTGAGAAGATGATGGAAAAGGCTTGCTATTGCCAAACCTATTTCTCCCACCATTATTATTATTGAAGCCTTGTTGAGGCTTCTGTTGATCCTTCCATGAGAAATTTGGATGATTTCTCCATGAAGAATTATAAGTGTTTCCATCGGGTTCTCCCATGTAATTCATCTCTTCCATTGTAGGATTCTCAGGGTCAAAAGCTTCTCGTTCAGATGAGGCTTCTTTAGTATTGCAGGATGTAGCTTGCAATCCAGTCAGATTCTGAGAAATCATATTGACTTGCTGAGTCAATATTTTGTTCTGAGCCAATATGGCATTCAGAGTATCAATTTCAAGAACTCCTTTCTTCTGAGTCATCCCATTATTCACAGGATTTCTTTTAGAAGTGTACATGAACTGGTTATTTACAACCATCTCAATGAGTTCCTAGGCTTCTGCAGGTGTTTTCAGATGAAGAGATCCACCAGCAGAATGGTCCAATGACATCTTGGACAATTCAGACAGACCATCATAGAATATACATATGATGCTCCATTCTGGAAGCATGTCAGAAGGACACCATTTGGTTAATTGCTTGTATCTTTCTCAAGCTTCATAGAGAGATTTACCTTCATTCTGTTTGAAGGTTTGGACTTCCACTCTAAGCTTGCTCATCTTCTGAGGTGGAAAGAATTTGGTCAAGAAAGTATTGACCAACTTGTCCCAAGAGTTCAGGCTTTCTCTAAGTTGTGAGTCTAACCATATCCTAGCTCTATCTCTTACAGCAAAAGGGAAAAGCATAAGTCTGTAGGCCTCGGGATTAACCCCATTGGTCTTAACAGTATCACAGATCTACAAGAATTCAGCTAAGTACCGATGAGGATCTTCCGATGGAAGTCCATAAAACTTGCAATTCTGCTGCATTAGAGAAACTAATTGAGGCTTAAGCTCAAAGTTGTTTGCTCCAATGGCAGGAATTGAGATGCTTCTTCCATAAAAGTTGGAAGTTGGTGCAGTATAGTCACCAAGCATCTTCCTTGCATCTCTGGCATTATTGTTGGATTCGGCTGCCATGTCTGCTTATTTTTCAAATTTTTCTGTAAGGTCCTCTCCGGAGTGTTGTGCTTTAGCTTCTCTTAGCTTCCTCTTCAGAGTCCTTTCAGGTTCAGGATCAGCTTCAATAATAATGTCTTTATCCCTGTTTCTGCTCATATGAAAAAAAGAGAACAAAGGGAGTAGTAGAATCCTCTATATCACAGTATAGAGATTTCTTGAGGTGTCAAAGGAAAAGAAGAATAGAAGAGTGAGAGGTAGAGAAAGAAGAAGAAGAATTCGAACACAGAGGGAAAGAGAGGGTTCGAATTATTAGATGAGAAGTGTTAGTACTTAAATAAAATAAATAGAAAGAGATGAGAGAGAGTATTCGAATTTTAAAAAGAGGGAAAAGGAACATATTTTTATTTTTATTTAATTAATTAAGTTAGTTTCAAAAATTTGAAGAAGAAATACAAGGAATCTAAAAACTAAAACAATTAGTTAATTAAAAAGATTTTTGAAAAAGTGGTTAGTGATTTTCGAAAATTAGGCGTGGAAAAGTAGTTAGGTGATTTTGAAAAAGATAAGAAATAGTAAACTTTTTAAAATTAAAACAAACAAGTCAAGTAGTTAGTTGAAAAAGATTTGAAAATAATTTTGAAAAGATAAGAAGTTAGAAAAAGATTTTGAAATTAAAATTTTAAAAAGATATGATTGAAACTTATTTTGAAAAAGAGTTAAAAGAGAAATTAAAAAGATTTGATTTTTAAAATTAAAGTTGATGACTTGACTAACAAGAAACTAAAAGATATGACTCTAGAATTTAAAGATTGAACCTTTCTTAACAAGAAAGTAACAAACTTGAAATTTTTGAATCATAACATTAATTGTTTGCAAGGATTTTGAAAATTATGAAATAAAATTAAGAAAAATGATTTTTGAAAAATTAATTTTAAAATTTTCGAAAACATTAAGAAAAAAAGGAAAAAGATAGCCATTCAAAATTATGAATTAAAACATGAAAATTTGAAAAAAATCGAATTGGAAACCAAAATTACCTCCCTTGTATCATCCTAGCGTTAAACGCCCAGAATGCTATCCATTCTGGCGTTTAACGCCCACTTGACTGCTTCTTTGGGCGTTTAATGCCCAGCCAGATACCCTGACTAGCGTTAAATGCTAGGAATCCTTCTTTACTGAGCGTTTTTCTGAACGCCCAGAATGCTGCCCATTCTAGCATTTAGCGCCTAGAATGATACCTTTACTGGCGTTAAACGCCCAGAATGATAGTCATTCTAGCGTTTAACGCCCAAAGTGCCTCTTTACTGGCATTTTAATGCCAGTGAGCTCTTTTTCTCTGTGATTCCTCTGCTTTATGTTTTTTTTTAATGAGGAGAGAGAAAAACAACAAAATGAAACAGAACATAAAAATTTAAGATCAAAACAAATAATGCATGCAAGAACACTTTGAATATCAAGATGAACACCAAGAACACTTTGAAGATCATGATGAACATCAAGAACATATTTTTGAAAAATTTTTTAAGAATAGAAAGACATGCAAGACACCAAACTTAGAAATTTTGAATGTTTAGACACTATGGATTCGAAAATACATATGAAAAATAAGAAAAGACACAAAACAAGAAAATTTAGAGATCAAACAAGAAAAATCATCAAGAACAACTTGAAGATCAAAGAAGAACACAATGCGTGAATTTTCGAAAATTTTAAGAAACTTAAAATAAAAAAATGCAGTTGACACTAAACTTAAAATTTGATACTAGACTCAAACAAGAAAGAAGATTACCCAATCTAAACAACAAGATGAACCGTCAGTTGTCCAAACTCGAACAATCCCCGGCAATGGCGCCAAAAACTTGGTGCACGAAATTATGATCACACTTTTCACAACTCCGCACAACTAACCAGCAAGTGCACTGGGTCGTACAAGTAATAAAACCTTATGCGAGTAAGGGTCGATCCCACAGAGATTGTCGGCTTGAAGCAAGCTATAGTCATCCTGTAAATCTTACTCAGGCGGATTCAAATGGTTATGAAGTTTTGTTAATTAAAAGATAAATAAAACATAATTTAAAATAAAGAAACTTATGTAATTCATTGGTGGGAATTTCAGATAAGCGTTTGGAGATGCTTGGTTGCTTCTGAACCTCGGGTTTCCTATTGTTTTCATTCAATCATGCGTGCTCCCTTTCATGGCAAACTGTATGTTGGTGGATCATCGTTGTCAATGGCTACCATCTGTCCTCTCAGTGAAAATGGTCTAGGTACGGTTTTCGCACGGCTAATCATCTGTCGGTTCTCACTTGTGTCGGAATAGGATCTCTTTATCCTTTTGCACACTGTCATTGCGCCCAACATTTGCGAGTTTGAAGCTCATCATAGTCATCCCTTCCTAGATCCTACTCGGAATACCACATACAAGGTTTAGACTTTCCGGATCTCAGGAATGCTGCCAATTGGTTCTAGCTTATACCACGAAGGTTCTAACCTCACGGATTTGAATGATCTATTGTCAGGAGAGGCGAGTTAAATCCATGGATCAGAGACCCAAGAGATTATACTCCGACTGTCGTCCAATGACTATGTTGAACATCATGTAGACCGCTTGTGGTTGTCAGGCACGCGGATCTTGGCTAAGCGAGTAACGAAGATAGTGGGTGATTGTCACGGGTCACCCTTTCATTCTGACTTAACTGAATTAAGTACGAGAGTATATCTTGGAGAAGAAGTAAGTGTGAATTGAAAGAGAAACAATAGTACTTGCATCAATTCATGAAGAACAGCAGAGCTCCTCACCTTAATCTATGAGGTATAGAAACTCCACCGTAGAAAATACATAAGAGAAAAAGGTCTAGGTATGGCCAAATGGCCAGCCTCCCCAAATGTGAAAATATGGCATAAGCTCCCCTTGATACAATATTAAAAAGTGCTATTTATACTAAACTAGTTACTAGATTTTATAGAAATAATTAACTAAGTGCAGACAGTGCAAAAATCCACTTCCGGGGCCCACTTGGTGTGTGTTTGGGCTGAGCTTTGAAGCTTTCACGTGCATAGGCCATTCTTGGAGTTAAATGCCAGCTTAGATGCCAGTTTGGGCATTTAACTCCAGTTCTGGTTCCAGTTCCAGCATTTTACACCAGAAAAGGATCTCTGGTGGGCGTTTGGATGCCAGTTTGGGCCGTCAAATCTCGAGTAAAGTATGAACTATTGTACATTGCTGGAAAGCCCAAGATGTATACTTTCCAACGCAATTGAGAGCACGCCAATTGGGTATCTGTAGCTCCAAAAAATCTACTTGGAGTGCAGGAGGGTCAGAATCCAACAACATCTGCAGTCCTTTCTCAGCCTCTGAATCAGACTTTCAATTTCAGCCAGAAAATACGTAAAATTACAGAAAAATACACAAACTCATAGTAAAGTTCAGAAATGTGATTTTTTCATAACAACTAATAAAAATATATTAAAAAGTAACTAAAACATACTAAAAACTACCTAAAAATAATTCCAAAAAGCGTATAAATTATCCGCTCATCAACTCACTTGCAAAACGTAAAATATTTGGACCTGTAGTCCGTACATTAGAAAATGTAAAACTTGTTAGATACAAATGGATATTTAAGAGAAAACAAAACAAGAAAATTGAAGTTGTACATTACAAATCTCGACTTGTCGCGTAAGGTTTTTCACAAAGGTCCGGTATAGATTTTGAAGAAACACATTCTCCTATAGTAGATGTAATAACTTTGTATTATTTGGTCAGTTTATCTGCATACCATAAACTACATATGCATCTAATAGATGTGGTAACATTCTATTTATACGGATCATTAAATCGTGATATCTATATGAAAGTCCTTGAAGGTCTAAAGATATCTAAACCATCCCATGAATATTCGCAGGAATTATACTCAGTCAAATTGCAAAAATCTTTATATGATCTAAAACAATCTGACGAATGTGGTATAATCGTCTTATTGAGTATCTGGGAAAAAAGAAGATATAATGCCATTGACAAGATAGGTTGTATGTGTGGCGGGGACCAACCTAACAGTCCCCTCGACACCATCATGCCCTTCGATCTCTGCTCAGAATTGAAACCAGTGACAGATCCACCGTTATTCATTTGGCGAAATTCAACAACACTTGAGCTATTCAAGAAAATGACGTGGAGGAACTAAGTTTTTTTTATTGTCTATAGAAAAAGAACATTGAACCCTAATTTTAGATCAAACATTTTTTTAATTTTTTATATATGTTTTTATTTTAAATTTTTTATTTTTAAATTGTTTCAGATTTAAAATTATAAAACTAAAGCTAATTGAATTTTGACTAAATTAAAAAGATTAAGGTAGTTTTTGTCCAATATATAAAAAAAAAGATATTTAAATTTTTTTTAAAAATTAAATAAAAATATTTTTTATTTTTATTAAAATATAAGAGTAGTTTAGTAAAAGTATTGATATGATATATATTTTTAAAAAATTAATTATTTACGTGGAAAATAAATTTCACATATCATATTTTTATTTGTCCATATTTTTAACGTATCGGTACGTATGAATTTATCATAGTAACAAAGCAAACACCTATATATATATTTAGTTATTAATAGGGGTATTGTAGTAATTTTTTATTAAAAAATATTAATTTAGATTAGTTCAAAATTTAGTTTACCAATTTTTTAGTCAAACCAATTTATCCAATCTAATTTTGACAAAAATAATACAATTTAATCAATTACATGTATTAAATTTTAATTACTAAAAAATATCTTTAAAAAAAATATTTTTAGTATCTTTATGTGAGTGACTCCCTAATGGAATACATCTTTTGTGTCTTTTTTTAAACTTTTATAATTTTACTTAGTGAGATTATCAAATATTCTTGTTAAGCAACTTCATATTTTAGTTTTTATTTTATTTTGTTGTTGTTTATTTTCTAGCACTAATAAAAATAAAAAGAAAAAAAGTACAAATTTCAATTTTTACTTTTTAAAATTTAAAAGAATCCATTGTGGTTTGAAGTTTAAATTTAATGAACAAATAAATTTAAAAAATTTTCTCACAACAGCCATATCATTTTAATATTTTTAGTTATTTAAGGTTTTGTATTTATTTAAAAAAACAATTCAGTTGTTATTAAGTTTTGTTTAGATTTTTTTGTTTAATTAAATACATTTTATTTTTTTTGCATTTCTGTACAAATGCTATAGTTTTATTTAGTGAATTATCAATTGTTCTTGTGGCCTAATTTCTTATCTTAGTTTTACATTTACCTAACATGTATTTTCGGTCATATATTAATATTATTATTCGCAAAAATTTTTAAACATTTTATTTAATTAAATGCACAATAAATATATTAAAAATTAAATTTGACATCTTTTTCAAACTTTTTAAATTAGTAATTTTAACATTGTGTTTTGGAGTGTATGAAAGCTAAACTAGTTAAATATAATGGATAAATTTCAATCCTATGGTGAATAAAAACAAAATGTTTTTTTTTTTCTTAAGTGTTATTTAATTATTTATTTTGGGGAGAAAAATGTAGTTTACTCTTGTTTGTTAGAGGAGCGAAGCAATAGTGAAAAAGCTTGTTGCCTCCTACGTTGGTTCTGAAAATCGGACGGGACCAATCAATTGAACTGATTGAATTGAAAATCAGTAAAAAAATGATCCGGTCCTTTCTCTAAAACCGCCAATTTTAAAATTGCTAGAAAATTGTTGAATCGACCAAAAATCGTTCGATTGGACTGGATCGAAAATTGACCAATTCTTAATGATTATTAAAAAAAAAAACCCCAAACCCTGCTGCATCACTCAACCCCCTTCCAACTCCTTCGTGAATTAACCAGCCCTAGCTTATTCAAAAATTCAAAATTCAAACCAAAAGTTTAGCCTCTTCAACGGATTCGCCGCCGCCGTCCGTCGTTGTAGGCGCCTCCATGGCCTCCTCCTTTTTCCTGTCCCTAACCCCTAGCTCGGCACGTCGTCATTGCGTCGTCTTCTAGCTTTGTTGTTGGAAGCTTCGAGTTCGAGCTGCTCGCCGTGGTGTCGCCATCATGTCTTCGTCGTCATGTCTTCGTCGTCTCGTCATCGTCGTCTTGCTCTCAATCGAAGATTAGTGGCCCTGTTTAGTGATTTCCTTTTATGCTTTGTTGAGTCTATGTTAAAACTTGAATGTCTGATAATTAGTGATTTCTTAATCTGAAATTAAGTAAATAATTGTTTTTGTGTTGTTAAAATTATATTGTTGAAATGGATTTATTATGCTTCTGTCGTTTTTTAATTTATGAGTATGATGTTTCTGAATTTTGAGTATGATGTTTGCTGTTGAAACTAAGTCTGTTGTTTTATTGATTGATGGGAAAATAAGATATGATCTAGAATTACGACAATACATAATTTCTAGTTCTAATGACTATTAACTAAGTATGCATGTCTCAATGACAATGAACATTTAATTTCTTTGATCTATCAAGGAATTCACTGGAAACTAAATTAGTGAAGTTGTTATTCTCCACGTTTCTACTAAAATAAAAATAGCTATGACACCCTTTTCTCTTTTATAATCAATTAAATTATACTTATCATCTAAACATGGGATTAACTTATAAAAATTTTAGTGATTGTAGCTGAATTAGAAAAATAAGATATGGATCCACTTAAGTTATTATTTAATTAATCACTATTATATCAACTTAAAAATAATTGTGTGCAAAGGTTGAATATTGTTAATTTCATATTACAAAGTTTAAATTTGTGATTTTAATTTACTGATTATTGATTTTGAATGATTGTGATTATTGTTTAGTGATGTGTTGCTAAATTGTTGTGTTTGCTTTACCATTTTGTGATTTCATTTTTACTTAGATTGTAACTATCTTGATGATTTATTGATTTTAAGTATGGATAATAGTATGAATCAAGAAACATTTGCTGATAATAATACATTTGTGGATAATAATTTGGCTGTTAATTTTATTTCTTGTTGTTTGTTCTAAATTTTGGTTACAATTTGATCTAGTTAAAAGCAGAGAAACAACTTTCAACTCGACGAGACTATTATTGCTTTCGATTGTAAATGAAGAAGGAAAAGCATCCAGAGAAACTTTCAAACAGCATTTAGTTATTTGTCATTAAATTTGAAAACTTTGGACAATGATTTTTTAGAGTGTTTTATTTATAATTATATTTTAGAGTGTATACTGTATATTTATAATTTATTTATTATTTTATTATAAAATAATTTTTTTGGTTAGATCACGACTGAATTTATTGGATCAGTAAATGAGTAAACTAGTGATTAGAGCGGGACCGGTTCAGTTTACTGCGCGTCTCCTTTTGACTTGTGAGTCACAAAATTTCTACTTCCCCCGAGACTGAGACAGACAGAAAATGGCGAAGGGAAGCGAAAGTGTGGGTGAGGGCGGTACCGAAAGAGATGAGCGAAGCACTGAGGCGCACGGTAGCCAGCCTGGAGAATCTGGAAGCAGAGCTGCCGAATATTCTGTCTCTCTCAAACCCTTTCATCCTCTCCAAAATGCCTCCTCTTCACGCGCTCACTCCCTCTTAACCCTTGCCAACATCACTTCCACCCTTTTCTCATGTACTTTCATCTCTTTCTTCATTTCTTCTTCCAAATTCCCAATTCACACACATGCTTAGGGCTTTTTGTTGTATATTGTTTTATTATTTTGTTTCTGTGTAGTGAAGTTGAGATGCAAGGGGACTATTCCAGATTATCATCCCCTCAAATCTGAACTTGTAAGTTCCATTTCTCGCTTAACGTTTCCTTGTAGATAGCAAATGTGAGTCGAATTATTCCCTTTATGTGACTATTTTAACCAATCGAAAACTACAGAAATCAAAATCACTCGCAAGGCCAAAGTATGTTAGTTAATTGTTAATGTTGTTGCTTTTGTCTCCAACTCTCACAGGACAGGTTAAAAGTTTACCAACGCAAACTGGAACCTTTTGGGGATGTAGGTCAAGGTACTGCACAATTTTAATTCTTTCTTGAGTTCAAGTTTACATTAGCATGGTTGTGCTATGTGTTTCAGTTATCTGATCTTAGAATTAATATTAGTTGATTTGGGTTTTTGTTTGCGAAGCTCTACCACTGCCTTCTTCTTCTTGGATGATCAGGCTTCTGTTGACCACTCTTTACGTGACCTCACTTCAGGTAAGTTATTATAAATTATCAAACTCTGAACTTTAATGCATGAAAGTGTAAGCTTCTAGCATAATAGTCCCCAACTATAGAGAAGAGACACATTTGTGCGGTGCATTTTTTATGTACTTGGGATTCATCACCTCATCATCATAGGATGATACAGTGTGTGGCCAGTTAAAATGGGGATCACAGTCCATCCTATGATCCGATGTGTTGAGGTAATGAATCTGAAGTGAGTAGTGGGAGCCACATTTTATGTATGATGATACCATGATGAGTTTCAAGTGAATATACAAAAATGAGTTATTTTATCGCTACTTTTTTTAGAAAATTAATCCCACTGGGATTAATTATTTAATTGGGGCAAATTGAATACAAAGTAAAATATTGAATACTTCAAAGTGAATTTGCTTAAGTTGGGGTTTGATGACACAAGCTTACAATTACTAGAACTGAATGGAATATTACTCAAATGGTTGGATGTATTTCATTTTGAATAGAGATGGTTATTTTATGCAGTACAAAGAAAAGAAATGGCTAACATGAGCATTGGGGAGGTACCAATGATGAGCAACTATCAGGAGCAGGCTGGTCAGAAGAGAAAGCATCCATCTTCTGAAGAACACCCTGTTCAAGTTTATTCTGAGGTGCACATGAAGAAAGAACCACTTGAGGTTTTTGGTCATAACAATGAAAAAACTGAGGAACCAATAGTAATTGACATTTCAGATGATGACGAGTGATGATCATTTTGAGCTGCTTGTGCAGTTGTGCTGCCCTTATTTTTCAGAATCTGGGTAAGAGTTTCATTTGGTGTTGTAAGTTACTTTACGAATTTGATGATGTCTTTCAAACTGTATTTTGATACAATAACTGCATGGTGATCCTGTAGGGTATTAAGAATTTATTCTCGTCTGAAAACATCTTTTATTACTATCATTATTTAGTAGTTCATGTCCAAGATTTGTCCAAGATTACTTTACTGAAGAGTTAATCAAAACTTAATTTGTTCATATACTGAATCTGATATAACCATAACTGTGACAAACAAAATATTTGAATTTATAACTGAAAAAAGTTAAGGATTTATAACTGCTTTCTTTGATTCTAAATCAATCCAGTTGACTTACTCATTCCAGAACTAAGATTCATCTTATGCTCAAATTGAAGAATCTCAACTCAGAACTGAAGTATGCGGATTCTGGAGAAGTTTCTAGTTATATCCAATCAAGAATTGCTCTAGCCTGCAATAGGCAGCTCTAGCCTTGCTAACTTTGTAACTTGTATAAATGTTAAGCTTTGTTGATTTGGTGTGATTGGTAAAATTACATTAACCTCCTCTGAGCCTCTGATGTTAAGGGACATTACACATACGTCTTTATTTCTAAAAGTCTTTACAGAACTCTTCTAAGATTTAAGTTATATCTGACATCTGGTAACTATATTTTTCTAAAATGGACGCTGACCTCTCACTGGATCTGGGGTTGTCATTGTCAACATATAATTCATGGGGTGCTATGTGTAATTTCACCTAAAATTCAAGGGAGGTTGGTGTACTTTATCTTATTTATAACTTGTTATCTTTGAAAGCTTAGCGTATGCTTGGTGTTAAGGTTTGATTATACAATGTATAATTATTCATTTATTTTTGTCATGTTAAATTATTATATTCTCAAAAGATTTCACTTAGGGTGGTTTGGTAAACCTTCTATTTTCAAAAGTAATGGCTTTTGTAGCAGTTATATTTGCTAAATCGAATAAAAGAGCCTTTAAATAAGTATAAACTACAACAATTGTGTTTTGGTAAAATTTGTTTTGTAAAATTTAAAATGACTTTAATAGACGTAAATATAAATATAATAAGTTAATAACAAAAGAATAAATCTAAACACTTGTTAATATATAAGGTTATATTTTTTTAATAAAAAAAAAACAGTTAGTTTTGAAAAGTATCTTTATAAGAAGTTTTCAAAAGCTAAAAGCACAAATACATTATATTTTTTATTTATCAACACAAAGTGAAGTGTTTATATTTTTAAAAATTTCCGACACTTCAACACTTCTCTACTAAACTTTATCTAACCCACCCGTAGTTTTGTGACTGGCTTACTGTAATTGAAGATTTATGAGAAAATTAAATTCTTATTTCATCTTTGAATTTTCCCATATGCTTTTTTACACTGATTTCGTTTTGTAGTTGTTAATCGAAAACAATTAGTTTCAAAAGAGAGGTTGGATTCGAGCTTTAGTTAGCATGAGAATCCCACATGGAGGAGAATTATGACGGAATATAGAGCAAGAGTCAGACTGTCACGGTTAATCAATAAGCTGTTCGATGTGCTTGAAGAATCCAAGTTTCGAAAGTTACTTCTGGCCGTTACCCATGTTAAGCAGAAAGAGCGGAAACGGTTGGTTACTTGTAAATTAATGGACGTCCATGTTACATTTTAACACATGATTGATTGAAGATTTTTATAAATAAGAGACCGTTCCAAGGAACAAAGATTTAAACTTTGCCTCAGAAAATAAATACTCAAGTATACTCATATCTCAGTAACTTTTTGAATCTGCATTCGAGTTCTTTTTGTAAAGTTTCTTTCACTGTTTTTACCTTTTTATTTACATTTTCTGCAAACTTTATTTTTTTTGTAAGTTTATCTTTCAAACAACATTTAATTTCTTTGTCTAATTTTACATTTATTTTTATTTTCCATTTCAAAAGTCCTTTGATCTAATCGATGGCAGTTTATTGTTTTATTTAAAATTCCATACAATTCATTTTAAATTCAATCAATTTATTTTCAAAGTCTTTATCATTTATTTTCCAGATTTCCTTGAGTTTCTGTTCAATCGAAAGGTTTTTGACGCACTGTAAGAAAACTGGTAGTCGCAAAGAGGAGTAGGTTTCGCTCCCAAACCATTAGATATCGAACCACCCTCGATTTGCTAAAAATCGACAAAACAGCAGTATTAAAAAAATAACAAAATAACAAAATTGGAACAAGGTGTTATTTTTCTAGACCAATGAGTAATTGGAACAAGTTGGTTAAACTTGGTTGATAAAAACATATGTACATATGGCATAATTTATGCAGTGTACACGATAACACCAGTTGTTTGTTTACAAGTATATTTCATCTCAAACTACCATCTCAGCTTCTTTCATAGTTGATGGGATCCCAACATCGAGTCGCATGGTTGATTTATATTGTTCCGGTAAATCAGCACCGGCCTGGATGCATAGTTCCACAACAGCAGGAGCTTGCCCATAAAAATCTTTTAGCTCTCGTTCCAAGGGTGGCCCATTTACATCAGGAACATGCCAAACAAATCTTGGTGGGATCAAGTCATCAAGAATTGCAGACTGCCAACCATGCTGCCCATTGCGTTGTTGGTGTTTGTGTGCTCCACAATTTTGAGCCTTGTGCCCCTGGGGACCAACATGGATTTCCGGGCAATATCCACAGACCCTCACAGGATACATCCTCATTAATCTCTTAGCACCTTTCCTCATTCGTTCCCATGCCTGGAGAGTTTCCTCGGCAAGGGCAACGATTTCTTCGTTGCTCGATGGAGCTACTACCTCTGAATCAGATATTTCAGCTAGTAGTGGTCTTAATGGTTCTGCTGGGGTTTCATTTGGCAGTTCACTTTCATCAGCATCAATATATTCCTTTCCCCAAACCGAATTATGGGCTTTCTTCTTCTTTTGGTGGGAAATTCTGGAATTTCAACACCAGCTTGAATACAAAGCTCAACCACTGCTGGTATTCGAGGGATAGAGAATCTCTCTTCATGAGGAATCCTCTTTCCTAGTCGATTTCGAGGTGATAGGCTTCAATTGGTATTATCATGTCTTCAACATGTGCCTTCATCCATTCGTGGAGTCCCTTGCGAAGATTGGCTTGTGCACCTTTACACGATTTAAATGGATGTCCAACAGGTCCTACATGGATTTCGCTGCACCACCTGCATCAGTATACAAATTTTTAGATACCTACCACTACAGGACAATCAATCATTTTTTCATTACTTTTGCTGTGGCAGACATTAAATCACATTTATTTGTATAAATAATGGACAATAATGCACCAAGTTTTAACAGAGAAAATAAACTTTACAGGAAGATCTGACATTTTTCTCATGTAAATCAGAACGAGTTAGCAACAAGACTAGTTTGTCGGCACAAATACCATATTGCAAGGTTAGCTAGTAACTAGAATTTGTCCTTACTATATCTTATGTGCTCACTTGAAAATGTACATGAATATATTATTTGTGCTCAATGTATAACAGAATTTAAATTTCAACTGAAAATCTTACAATGCTACCATAAGTTAACCTACCTACATTAGTGAATTACCTATCCTTGGCTCTGGCAGCATGCATACCATGAAAGACTTTAAGCAGCAAACAAGTGGAAAAACTGGCATTGTTTATATGGGTATCTTTGATTGAGGGGTAAAGTGAGGTAAATTTTACATGAAGTCTATAATATCGCTTTCATTTAAGTTATAATAGTTAGAACAAACTGGGTTGCAAATGTCTAGCATTCAAATTTCCTCTGTTGAAAATGGAAGATATAAACTATTCGCTTTTCAAAAAAATATTATGTGGCATTTCCATTATGAAATTAGATTCAAATTTTACTAAAGATAAAACAATTAAAAAAGCTAAAATGTGGTGAAGATGAAAAGCTTTGTGACCTATGAAACACTTCAAAGAAATTGTAAAAGAAACCACTAAGCAAACAAAAATGTCACATGACTCCAAACAACAGCACCAGTTTGTATTACTATTGTCGCATTTATCAATAACGAAGAAAACATATCAAATTGATGTTATGATCATAGAAACTCCACATTAGCCGAATGTATGATAAGGTACCAAGGATAACTACCCGCAAGCATGCACCGGCACTACTTTGAGCAACTTCTTCAGATTGTTAATTAAAGTGATCCTTGCATTATACACATTGTAAGCAGTTGGTATAAGGCTCTTCACAAGCAACCCATTCTTTGGGGCCGAGAGTGGTTTCCTTGGCTGACCTTTCATCATCTTTAGCCTTTCCCTAGCTGCTCGTCGCAGCTCAACAATGGGCGTCGGAAAAGGTTTCTTTTCTTTTCTTGCATATTGCCGGGGAAAATCAGCATTTTGTGGCACTTCATCCCTGACTTTCAATTTACATCGAAAACATTTCTTCGCTTGAATTCTAGTATCCACGGGAAGTCTAATCTTACCGCTACCATACTGATAAACAAAAACAGGAACAAAAATGCATTTCTGTAACATAATTGGCAGTAACCATTGCATTTGTCACAGTAGGCAACCCAAATAAAAGCTAAGAACAATGTTCAATGAAGTAAATTACTTTAGCCAGAATGGGATATTAGCCAGTTTGAAGACAAACCAGTTTAACATTAGATTATAGAAAACTATGCAAAGGAAACAAAAGGAAATTATCCACTTTTTGTTTAGAATCTCAACATAGAAACGTAAATAAGGCTGACAATTTTATTATTTTCAGTACAACAACCCACAATTCAGCAGAAATGCTATTTCTATGCCAAAATCAAACAACAATGTATAAATGCATGTTATTTATTTAATTTATTTTCAATGTATATTTGTATTTTGTATTTCATACCAGTGACTTATTTCTGTGTATACCTATTGTAATTCAGTCCAAATAATAACCAATAATAATCGACAACACAAACACTTGAATCAATAACTCGGAGGTAATACAAAGAAAAATGACTCCAAGTCAAACCTGGTAATAATCAAGGGAACTAAGATGCAATAATAGGTTGGGCTTCAACATAAAAACATCTGTCGGAGTGGGGAAAGCAATTCCAGTAGGAAGGGACAGAGTCCCAATAGTCATATTCATCCTGGATTTGCTGCTTGCGAGAGCAGGGTACAGTCACCAATGACGAAGAAGGCTGCAGTCTCTGCAAAAGGATGAGACAGAAGGCAGGGACGAGAGATAAGTTGAGATTACCCAAGATGCATGATGGAGGCGGAGCAGCAGCACAAGCTCACAGCCAAAAGGAAACATTGTAGCACAAGTCAGAAAGTAGGGTGTACGCACAATTCTAATCGGATCAGATAAGATATCTGAATTTTTAAGGATTGGACCCGATCCAATCCGTAAGGAATATTGGATATATCCACAAAACAGAAACTTTATTTGAATGCATATTTCTGTATGAAAGATTCAATAAAACTACAGGACCAAAGAACAAGTGAATAAGTATAAATCATGATATCTAATTCTTTTAGACATATAAACAATAACAGCAGCATCACATAACAACTGAACAAGTAAAATCCTACACTATTTTGTATTTTATACCTCTAGTTTTATCAAGGTTCTGAAAACCGAACTGGTCATCGAACTGCTCTAATTACTGGTTTACTGGTTTATAGGTTCAACCGGTTCAACCGTGGTTAAACCGAAAAAACCATTTTATAATAAAATAATAAATAAAATATAAATAAATACACTAAAACATAATTATAGTCTAATATAAACTTTAAAATATCATTCAAATTAAAAGTACTACATAAACTAGAATGTTATAATCTCATTACAAACTCAAAAATCAAATAACAAAAACAGCCAATCAAACATAAAATGCCAACATCCAAGTTTGTCATCAATCATCAAAATTCGCCATAACTTGCAGCATTTTTGCTTCCTTGATACATCAATTACTTGGACCGTAAAAATCAAGTGGTGCAGCATGACATATACTACTACCACCACCACTACCACTTTAATCTAAATCAGCATCAATCATATATAAATATACAATTAGATTTAACTTTTATTGTGCAAATACAACTACTACTCTACCAGCAACAACATATAACTTGTGAGCAAAGAAAAAAAAAAACGAGATGAAAGTATCTATTATCTCTGAGGTCCTTCTCAAAACCATTTATTATTAGTACTAGAGTCATCAACCAACCCCCTTTGATCTTCCTACTCTTCCTTCCCTGTATTGTAAGCAAACCCCCACCATCATCATTATTATCATAATGTAATACATCATGGCTCGTCATTATTAATTAATTGCCTCCAAATCAAGCTTCTTTCTGATACCTCTATATATAAATTAATCTCTCACTTATCTAAACCCTTGTAGCTTGCAAGACTTGTTTGTGGATTTGCCTAACAGAACAACCAGAGGAGATCAGAGGCCGTGCAAAGCTTTATGTGTTTTCTTTCTTCTCTTTTTTTCTGTCATGTGAATTTTCTGTTTGTGGAATAAAGTGTGTTAGATATCAAGCTTATGATTTATCCATGCCTACATCGTTGTAGCTTCATCAAGATTACCACCATTCTTGCAATGAAATTAAAAGCCTTGTTATGAATGCCAAGAATGAAATGAATTGAGTAGGTTTAACATGACATGTTTAACATGGCAGGAGTAGGTTTATCATGGCAGGTTTGCATCTTCCACTCAATGATCAATTTATTAAATCAACAGCAGCAAAACACAATATAACAATCAAAAGGTCAAGAACAACACCAAAACAATAATTGATCAAATTAACAAGTTAGTAAGATCAATTAAAACTGAAAATCAAAATAACAAGAACAATTAAAATTTTAAACTACAGCAAACCAACAAAATAAGAACTAGAAAAACATACTAATCATGAAAACAACAATCAAATAAAACAATAACTGAATAATTAATACAAGAAAGAACAAGAAGAAATTTTAGAAATACCCTAGGATGGAGCAGTTCTGAAATTCAAACAGTACAGGGAGAGAGGAGCTTTAAAACGGAGATGGTTGAACAACGGCGGAACGGTGGCTGAAGGGCGGCGAACAGAGGCTGAACAGAAGGCTAAGCAACTCGAACAAAGGCAGAACAAGGGTTGGCAAAAAAGGGCAGAACAAGGCTCGGCCAGAAAACAGAGGCAGAAGCTTGGCCAAAAAGGAGGCAGACGCGCGGCGAACAACGGCGACGTTGCGCCGAAGCTGTAGCAATGCGGACAGCGCCGGTGGCTGGACGTTGAAGAACGGCAACCAGATGGAGGGCTCCTTTGGTGCTTCCTCCAAGCTGCGTTTGAGTTCTCTTCTCTGCGTCCTTCAGTGTGTTCGTTCAGAGGCCAGAGAGATGGAAGTGAGGGAATGAGGAGGAGCTCGATGAGAGGAAGGAGGAGAGTGGCTGAGTGAGACTGTGAGAGAGGAGAGGGCAAGAGGGTGCTGCGCGTTTTCCGTTTTGGTTAAGGGTTAGGGTTCCTCAAACCAACGGCGCTGTTTTAAGCTAATTTCAGAAAACCGGTCGAGTTCCGGTTCGGTTCGACCGACCGGTTCGATGGTCTAACATTAATTTTAGTATATAATCGATTCGCTTTTTATATTGGTTTCCAATTCGACCGGCCGGTTTGAATCGGTTTTCAGAACATTGAGTTTTATACACTCTTCTAGTGGTACTGGAAAAAAACAATTATTAGTTTATATCCACAACCAATTCACAATTATTCACAATTCACAGTTCAAATTATCTTCGCAAAATTCAAATGATCTTCATAAAAAAATTGCCTGAAGTAGGACCGCAATACTGGAGGAATTGAGTACGGCAAGACGGTAACCACTGAGGGCATCAAACCGGGGAGAATAGAGGACCACGGACTGATGGGAAAACTGTAAAGAGAATGGCAACGTTGCTGACTGACGGCGAGAATGTGAGGCGGCGAGAACTATTGAACCACGAAGAGAAAGGGATGAACGCGAGGAACGAGGAAGAACACCACGAAGAGGGATGAATGCGAGTAGGGGTGGCAAACGGGCCTAAACCCGCCGGGCCGGCCTGTGTAACCCGCCAAAAAAGGCGAGTTGGGCTGGAAAATTAGGCCAAATAGCAAAAACCCGCCTAACCCCGCACCGCTTAAACCGCGAATTTTGATGGGGCGGGACGGACTTCTCCATCAGGCTTCATATTCTTTTGGCAATGGGGTACTTTTACAATTTTTTTTTGCCAAAATCCAACTTTTTCCAACCCAACTTACAAGAAAATTGAGATGAAAATGGAGTGTTTTGGATTATGTTTATTTTGTTTTATAGACAATATTTATAATTATATTTTGGATTATGTTTATTTTGCTTTGAAAACAATATTTGTAATTATGTGTTTGGATGAAAACTTGGTTTATAATTATATTTATTAGATATTTATAATTGCAAAAACTTTAAAGTTTGTGAATATAAAAATTATAATTTGTTTATACTTTTAGAAATTATAATAGTTAAAAATAAAAAATAGAAGAGATTTTTTTATGCCTTTATATATATTATTTAATAGCTAAAAATAAATAAAAAAGAATATTTAGCAGGTTTAGCCAACCGGCCCGCCAGTCCGCCGTTAAACGGGGCTGGTTAGAATTTTGGGATCGCGTCACTAGATGGGGCGGGACGGACTTCTGGCAGGGCGGGGCAGGCTTCCTCGCTTGCCACCCCTAAATGCGAGGAAGAGCGACAACCTCCGGCCAGTAGTCTCCAGTGATGGCCAAAGAAAAAGGAATAACCGAGTGGTGTCTCTAATCCCTGAATGTGGATAAATGGAAGAATGCAGTCGAAAAATAAATGAAATGTGATACGAGAATTGCTAAGTGGTAGTAACATATATATATTTATTATTTATTTAATTATTAATATGCGGATCTTCAGTCTTCACATCAAATAGACTAATACAGATAAGATATTTTAGGATTTTTTTCTAGTTTCTATTATATTATCTAGTTATTTATCTTATAATTATATTATAAAAAATTGTGTTCCATAATATATATGAATCAATTTAGAATACGTATACTTAGATTAACCTTTCTATATATAAATTTATATATATCAAATTTTAATTACATTATATCATTATATTTAATATACATGATAATTTTAATTTATTATTTATTTCATCTATTTTTTGTGGTTGATTTAAATTTATTGATATAATTTAATTTATGAATATCCCTGTTAAAAAGATAAAAACAGAAGGGATGATCATGAATGGAGCGAAGAGAAGTTGTGCAAATAGGCGAAGGCGAACAAGAGCGCAACTGTTAATGAGTGGTGAGAGGAAATAGATACTGAAAAATAAAAAAATGTTTTAAAGTTCAGACCACGATTTGGTCCTTAAAGAATTATCAAAATATATTTTTATTTATTTAATTATTTTTGTTTTTCCTTCCGTAATAAAGTTCAAGTTCTACTTTTACCGTAATCATGAACTAAAGTATTTAAGCACATTAAATTTGAAGTAGCAAATCATAAATGTTTTTTTAACAAAATAACATTTTAACATAAAAAATAGTTCTTAAATACATTTCATTAGAACACTAAAAGAATTAAGATCAATCAATAAATAAAAATAGAAGAATTAAAAAGGTGTTTACAGACATATTATGATTATTGTATGTTTCTTTATACAACAATATAGAATTTGCTAATAAAAACTATGGAATTAGAAATGATGCAATTCTAAAAAAATGAGTTTATTAAACATAAAAATAAGTATGGCAAATTAGAGACTAGAATCTAAATATTCTTTATACAACAATATAGAATTTGCTGATAAAAACTATGGAATTAGAAATTATGCAATTCTAGAAAAATGAGTTTATTAAACATGAAAATAAGTATGGCAAATTGGAGACTAGAATCTAAATATCCATAAGAAAATAACAATATGCTTGTTTAACATCTTTTATTTTTGTTAATATTAATATAATTTATGAAACTGAAATAATAAAATTATATAAATAGTATAATTCAATAATTAAAAAATAAGTAAAGAATATAATTTGAAGATAGAAATTTAAATCTTTCATATTTATTTTCTGTTTATTTAAAATTACTTCTCTAAGTAAAATAGTAAATAATAATACATCCAATTTTTTGAATATCTTAACCCCTAGTTTCAATCTCTCTCCTCTCCTCTCTTCTTACTCCCTCTATATAAAATGATGGGTTAGGTTTCAAGTTAAATCATGTTATATTTAAATCGCTTTATCATGGTTATATCATGCAATGTTAGGTAAAATCCCTACTTTATAGTAATATTTTTTCATATTTTTCTGCATTTACGCCCTGGTCTTACTCCAAGATCTAGAAGAAGGCCTTCTGGTTGCTTAATCCATGAAATGCCCAATGGTTATTCTAAGGTAATTCAAAAATAAATAAATAAATAATACTATTCGTACACCAAATATTTTTAACATTTGTATAAAAATTCAGCTGTTCATAATTAATTATATGTTTAAATTATTTTTTATTTAACAAAACAAAAATAATGCATATTTTGTTGTTAAGAATATATAATGTCAAAATAGTATTTATTATAAAAAATGTATACATAGATTGATTAATCAATACAACCAGAAAAGAGTCTCACTTAAAAAGAATACAATGTAAACAATCTAATCTAAATATTTGACATTAGGTGACATGGGTTGAGCATGTGGAAGTGGATGATAGAGGTGTTCCTAACCTTTACAAGCAGCTTGTAAACTCTGGACATGCATTTGGTGCAAAACGCTGGGTTGCAACTTTGGATAGACAATGTGAGAGGCTTGCTAGTGCCATGGCAACAAACGTTCCCACCGTAGATGTTGGAGGTATTCATAAAAAAAAACACTGATTTCCTTACATACCTATTTTGTTGGATTTTTTTTTTACTTCTTATTTATATTACTTAACTATGTATATCTATCAAAAAGGATAAATTGATATTTCTACTTAGGAATGTTTAGACTGTTTAGACCACTGACAAATTTTTGTACGAAATATAAAACTAATTCTGTCAACGCTCGTTTTGTCAAGAAAAATCTAGTTTTATGCAAAATTGAATACTCATTTTCTAAATTTTTTTTGTATCAATACTAATTAAGTTATGGCATGCATGATGTTATGATGTTAATAATTAGTGATAACAAACCAAGAAGGGAGGAAGAGTATGCTGAAGCTGGCAGAGAGAATGGTGATAAGCTTTTGTGGTGGAGTGAGTGCGTCAACAGCACACACGTGGACAACACTAAATGGGACAGGTGTCAATGATGTCAGAGTCATGACTCGAAAGAGCGTTGATGATGGAAGACCACCTGGCATTGTTCTAAGTGCTGCCACTTCCTTTTGGCTTCCAGTTCCTCCCAAAACAGCCTTTGATTTCCTCCGTGATGAGAATTCAAGAAGCGAGGTATGTGACAACAATTCAAACCTTCAAACTTTATTATTATTATTTTTCATTAACCTTATATCCTACCAGCATATCAATAGACACTACTATTAATTTATCTTTTTATTTTTTAAATATGTATAAAAATAATAAAAATTGAATGAGTTAAGATGGTAAATAATTCATAATTTAACTAAAATATTTTGCATTTAAATCTTTAAAATAATATTTTTTATGAATTAGATATAATAAAAGATATCTAAAAAAATAGACACTAATCTTTTTAATATTTCCATTATTTTTTTTTTCAAAATAAATAGGTCCTTTTCTAAATAAGATAAATTCCTTTTCTTGGGAAATGCCTATCTAGTTTTTACTTTTTACACAAACCACAAGTGCTTGGGATAGATCTTATTCAGATTACCAAAAATTGAAGTGTACATCAATTCATTGACTAACTTTTCAGCCATGGGTCAAATGGATCCCATTTTTCACACTCAGCCTTGTTATAAATTGATTTTTGACGGATATAGAAATTTTATCTATCTGAATTTATTAAATTATTACTTAAATGTTTATGTTCATGTTTGCGGTTTTAACTTTCTTACCCTGTTGAAAATTACAGTGGGATATTCTTTCAAATGGTGGAGCAGTGCAAGAAATGGCGCACATTGCAAATGGAAGAGATACCGGAAATTGTGTGTCGCTACTTAGAGTCGATGTGAGTTAACCCTATACATTTTTTTCTTATTTTATGAGTTTTATTTTTCATGCACTATGAATATGTATCATCGGGATGTAGCTTTATTCTCCAAAAGAAATTCAATTAAATAAATACTAATACATACAAAAAATCTTTTCTTTTAAAACAATTGTGTAGTTTATGTTACAATACAATATCAATATAAAGGTTTAACATACAGTTAGACTGAATTTTTAGTAACATCAATTTTAGTATAACAGTAACAGTTTACCCTCAAACAATATTGGTGTGTTCTCACATACTTAACTTTTGAATTACTTCATACAAATATAAATAATAGGATCCACATTTTGTAAAGATTTTTAAGCAACCATAGTACGTATATGCAAAAAGATTAATCATTCTATAATTTCAGTGCATTTATTTATACACAAATATATAGTAGATGATTTAGGATTTAATCTTTTGTGGGTACCAATCTTTTTGAAGACTATAATTTCAGGAAACATCCTATAATATATAAATCCATGTGTCTAGTTAAAGCAAGTGAAGTATGAGTAAATTAAAATATTATTACGATGATGAATGCAGAGTGCAAATTCAAGCCAGAGCAACATGTTGATACAACAAGAGAGTTGCACAGATTCAACAGGCTTCTTTGTAGTTTATGCTCCTGTGGACATTGTTGCCATGAATGTGGTTTTGAATGGAGGGGACCCAGATTATGTGGCACTTCTTCCTTCAGGATTTGCCATCCTCCCCGATGGAGATTCAGGCGGCATTGGTGGTTCTCTATTGATAGTTGCATTACAAATATTGGTTGATTCAGTTCCAACGGCTAAGCTTTCTCTTGGGTTAGTTGCAAGGGTTAATAGTCTTATTTCTTGCACTGTTGAGAGAATCAAGGCTTCTTTGTCTGGTGATCCTGCTTCACTATGATGAAATCATCATGTGGTAAGCCTCTACCTCTATCACCTTCATTCTTATTAATTTTTTGGATATGGATGTTTGACTTTAGAAAATATTTTTTATTTTTTTTTAATTTAATTTTGATGCATTCTTCGTCTACAATAGATTTACATATACACCTAATTATATCATGCTACATCTAACAAAAAATAACTATTTTTTATTTTTACTGTGTAAATAGTTATAAGAAGATGAATGTGATTAAAAATTATGTAAAATATTTTACATTATTAGCACATCAAAGTTAAACTATTTTATCAAAAGCAAATAAAATAAAAAGAGAACGAATAAAAAGATTTTGTCCGTTAACATTTTAGAGGACAAATAATGCCTAAATTATTTTCTTGTTCCATAATATATATTATTACATCGTTTTTCATTAAACAAATTTTCGATACTAAACACTTCAAAGGTCTTTTCTGTATATATTTTTTGTTAAGGATTTAACCTCCTTTAATCTCTTCGTATAATTTATCCTTAGGAGTTTTTTTTTTTTTCACTAATCAAATTCCCTTCATCCCATGCGTGCTTGTTTCTACAATTTTTTATGTTATATTTACTTGGTTAATTTTGTATTGTAGCTTATACAAGAAGGATATAATTATTGGTATTTTGGAAAACATAAAAGATGAAGTGTTGAGGAAATTGGGATTTACACAGAATGATGTGGAGAAGTCAAGAACGCACCTTGCATGATATTCCTTCTCGGGTTCGGGAATTGACTTCCCTGGACAAAAAGGTAAAAACACTACTAAGACCTTAATTAATTAGTGTCCTTCAACATCTCCAAGACTTTTATAATATAGCTTTAGGGAGGATTAACCTATTGGGTAACTAGCTAGTTCTTAATTATATTCAATTGGTGTTAACTTTTAATTTTGCTGTAGACACTCTAAGCTACCACTAGTTGGTGATGGCAAGTTTGCACCACTAGGCTTCCTCTTTCATCCATTTTATGGGTTTTGAAATCGACATTGTGTTCGATTATGCAAAGTAGCTAGAGAGCTTTGACATTCATTTAATTTTTTGTCTCATTTCTGTTTTTTTTTTTTTCTTTTGATTACTTGTTATTCATGATGACTTAAATGTGTGACCAACGGTAGTAAAAAAGAAGTGAAACTAAACTTATTTGAAAAATGTTAGATGATTAATATTTTTTATATTTAAAATAGTAGATAATTTTTATTTTTTTCACTATATAAATATTAATTTTTTAATATTTTTCGTATGTCTTTTTATAATTAAGAAGGTCTCAAGAATTCTCACTAATTTTATTAATCTGTTTAATATTTGGTTCGGTCAAAGTTGGATTATTATGTTTCTCAATTTAGTTTGTATATGTCTAGTCATATTCATCAATATAAAGGCACACCTAAATTCTTAATCACATTTGCGCCGGATCTGGAGAAGCTTGATCATGTGACTTTGTGAGGAATACGATCTTACTTGTATTGATCATTTATAATTTTACCTTTAGAACCTGAAATTTTGTCTTACTTGATTCAAGAATATCATTTTTTAGGCGTAATATTTTGTAATTAATTTCTATATGCTAATAATATTTTATACTGTCAGCTAATGAAATTTAGCAAAAAAATGTGCCAAATTAACATATATAGCTAATTAGCTATCTATTATAATAAAACATTATTGTTAGAAGAGTTGGACAATGACACGAACGCTCTCCTAGGATTTCAACCAAGGAAACGACCTTGTTCAACGGAATACGAAAAAAGTCAATACGAGATGATGTTGATTTGAACCAATCGGTTGAAGATTTGGAGATCAATATTGAGGAGACAAACGGCCAAAAAAAGTCACCAAATGCCTCCTACAGAGACTCACTACTGTCCATGCCAAGTTCCTCATCCGTATGAAAGTGTAGGTGGAGATTCCTCATCCGGAAGATTGATGGAAAAAGTAGGTGGATGATGCAGTCATGAAGGATAAACTCTTTGATCCTTGTCCTAACATTCAATATCGAAAGATAAATTTGAATTGAGAAAGTTTTACGTAAATGTGTGGAGTTAGGATTAAGAAATGTAGTATCAATATCATCCACATAGACCAATAGACCATGATTATCTGGTTCACTTTTTTTTATGAAGAAAACTATTCTCACGCATTACTCGAAAGTCCTTGAATGATAACGAGATACTACCTTATTGTGCAAAAGTGAAGGCCCTTCTTATCCAAAAACGAGTAAAAAAGATTGCGGCTTAAATTCGCATCCCAAACTATAAATAACACAATCAGAAACATAAAATTATTTTGTAAAAATAACAAAATATAAGAAAAAACATGTTCATAAAAAAATTAATTAAAAAAAATGAAGAAAAGCGATATTTTTCTAGACCAATGAGTAATTGGAACAAGTTGGTTAAACTTGGTTGATAAAAACATATGTACATATGGCATAATTTATGCAGTGTACACGCTAACACCAGTTGTTTGTTTACAAGTATATTTCATCTCAAACTACCATCTCAGCTTCTTTCATAGTTGATGGGATCCCAACATCGAGTCGCATGGTTGATTTATATTGTTCCGGTAAATCAGCACCGGCCTGGATGCATAGTTCCACAACAGCAGGAGCTTGCCCATAAAAATCTTTTAGCTCTCGTTCCAAGGGTGGCCCATTTACATCAGGAACATGCCAAACAAATCTTGGTGGGATCAAGTCATCAAGAATTGCAGACTGCCAACCATGCTGCCCATTGCGTTGTTGGTGTTTGTGTGCTCCACAATTTTGAGCCTTGTGCCCCTGGGGACCAACATGGATTTCCGGGCAATATCCACAGACCCTCACAGGATACATCCTCATTAATCTCTTAGCACCTTTCCTCATTCGTTCCCATGCCTGGAGAGTTTCCTCGGCAAGGGCAACGATTTCTTCGTTGCTCGATGGAGCTACTACCTCTGAATCAGATATTTCAGCTAGTAGTGGTCTTAATGGTTCTGCTGGGGTTTCATTTGGCAGTTCACTTTCATCAGCATCAATATATTCCTTTCTCCCAATCCGAATTATGGGCTTTCTTCTTCTTTTGGTGGGAAATTCTGGAATTTCAACACCAGCTTGAATACAAAGCTCAACCACTGCTGGTATTCGAGGGATAGAGAATCTCTCTTCATGAGGAATCCTCTTTCCTAGTCGATCTTCGAGGTGATAGGCTTCAATTGGTATTATCATGTCTTCAACATGTGCCTTCATCCATTCGTGGAGTCCCTTGCGAAGATTGGCTTGTGCACCTTTACACGATTTAAATGGATGTCCAACAGGTCCTACATGGATTTCGCTGCACCACCTGCATCAGTATACAAATTTTTAGATACCTACCACTACAGGACAATCAATCATTTTTTCATTACTTTTGCTGTGGCAGACATTAAATCACATTTATTTGTATAAATAATGGACAATAATGCACCAAGTTTTAACAGAGAAAATAAACTTTACAGGAAGATCTGACATTTTTCTCATGTAAATCAGAACGAGTTAGCAACAAGACTAGTTTGTCAGCACAAATACCATATTGCAAGGTTAGCTAGTAACTAGAATTTGTCCTTACTATATCTTATGTGCTCACTTGAAAATGTACATGAATATATTATTTGTGCTCAATGTATAACAGAATTTAAATTTCAACTGAAAATCTTACAATGCTACCATAAGTTAACCTACCTACATCAGTGAATTACCTATCCTTGGCTCTGGCAGCATGCTTACCATGAAAGACTTTAAGCAGCAAACAAGTGGAAAAACTGGCATTGTTTATATGGGTATCTTCGATTGAGGGGTAAAGTGAGGTAAATTTTACATGAAGTCTATAATATCGCTTTCATTAAGTTATAATAGTTAGAACAAAATGTGGGTTTCAAAAATCTAGCATTCAAATTTCCTCTGTTAAAAATGGAAGATATAAACTATTCGCTTTTCAAAAAAATATTATGTGGCATTGCCAGTATGAAATTAGATTCAAATTTCACTAAAGATAAAACAATTAAAAGAGCTAAAATGTGGTGAAGATGAAAAGCTTTGTGACCTATGAAACACTTCAAAGAAATTGTAAAAGAAACCACTAAGCAAACAAAAATGTCACATGACCCCAAACAACAGCACCAGTTCGTATTACTATTATCGCATTTATCAATAACAAAAAAAACATATCAAATTGATGTTATGATCATAGAAACTCCACATTAGCCGAATGTATAATAAGGTACCAAGGATAACTACCCGCAAGCATGCACTGGCACTACTTTGAGCAACTTCTTCAGATTGTTAATTAAAGTGATCCTTGCATTATACACATTGTAAGCAGTTGGTATAAGGCTGTTCACAAGCAACCCATTCTTTGGGGCCGAGAGTGGTTTCCTTGGCTGACCTTTCATCATCTTTAGCCTTTCCCTAGCTGCTCGTCGCAGCTCAACAATGGGCGTTGGAAAAGGTTTCTTTTCTTTTCTTGCATATTGCCGAGGAAAATCAGCATTTTGTGGCACTTCATACCTGACTTTCAATTTACATCGAAGACATTTCTTCGTTTGAATTCTAGTCTCCATGGGAAGTCTAATCTTACCGCTACTGTACTGATAAACAAAAACAGGAACAAAAGAGCATTTTTGTAACATAATTGGTAGTAACCATTGCATTTGTCACCGTAGACAACCCAAATAAAAGCTAAGAACAATGTTCAATGAAATAAATTACTTTAGCCAGAATGGGATATTGCCAGTTTGAAGACGAACCAGTTTAACATTAGATTATAGAAAACTATGCAAAGGAAACAAAAGGAAATTATCCACTTTTTGTTTAGAATCTCAACCAAGAAACGTAAATAAGGCTGACAATTTTGTTATTTTCAGTACACGAACCCGCAATTCAGCAAAAATGCTATTTGTATACCAAAATCAAGCAACAATGTATAAATCCATGTGTTATTTAATTTATTTTCAATGTACATTTGTATTTTGTATTTCATACTAGTGACTTATTTCTATGTATACCTATTGTAATTCAGTCCAAATAATAACCAATAATAATCGACAACACAAACACTTGAATCAATAAACTCGGAGGTAATACAAAGAAAAATAACTCCAAGTCATACCTGGTAATAATCAAGGGAACTAAGATGCAATAATAGGTTGGGCTTCAACATAAAAACATCTGTCGGGATGGGGAAAGCAATTCCAGTAGGAAGGGACAGAGTCCTAATAGTCATATTCATCCTGGATTTGCTGCTTGGGAGAGCAGAGTACAGTCACCAATGACGAAGAAGACTACAGTCTCTGCAAAAGGATGAGACAGAAGACAGCGACGAGATAAGTTAAGATTAACCAAATGAACAAGTATAATTCATGATATCTAATTCTTTTAAACAAATACAATAACAGCAGCATCAACACAACAACTGAACAAGTAAAATCTTACACGATTTTGGATTTTATATTTCTAGTTTTATATACTCTTCTAGTGGTACTGCCACTGACTTAGAAACTGCAAAAAACAATTATTAGTTTATATCCAAAACCAATTCACAATTATTCACAATTCACAGTTCAAATTATCTTCGCAAAATTCAAATGATCTTCATAAAAAAATTGCCTGAAGTCCTGAACAATGAAGCAGAGAACACGTTGATTCGCTGAAAGGAGGCCGGCAACGCGGCAGGAACCGAGTACGGCAAGGTGGTAACCATCGAGGACGGCAAGCGGCAAGAACGGAGGACCACGGACTGACGGTGGGAACTGAAAGGAAGACGGCGATGGGGCCGTTACTGACAGCGAGAACGCCCAAGAACGTGAGGCGGCGCGAACGACTGAACCACGAAGAGGGAGGGATGAACGCGAGGAACAGCGGCGACAGAAAGAACGCGACGAAGAGGGATGAACGCGAGGAAGAGTGGGCGACCTCCGGCGAGTAGTCTCCAGTGGTGGTCAAGGAAGAAGGAATGGGCCAGCGGTGTCTCTTATCTCTGGGTGTGGGTGAATGGGAGGTGCTGGAGGGGCTGGGTTCTCCGGTTCGTGCTACTGGGAGGGGCTGAACGCCACTTCTGGGTGGCTGGTCCGGCGCTGCTGGGAGGCGCTGCTGGGAGTGGGAGGCGTTGGGTTCGCTGGTTTGCGCTGCTGGGAGGGGCTGAATGTCGCTGCTGGGTGGCTGGTCCGACGCTGCTGGGAGGCGCTGATGGGAGAAGCTGGGAGGCGGTAGTTCAGCGGGACTGAGAGGGGTTGCGAGGTGTTGGGAGGCGGGGTTGGGAGGGGCTGCGAGGGGTTGCGGTAATGGGGTTCTTTGAAAGTGTGGCTGCGAAGAAGGTAGGTGATTAGGTTATCTGATGGGGTGGGGTGGGGTAATGGTCTAATAGTTATTTGGGGTTTTTTATTTGATCGGTTCGGTTCGGTTCAAATTTTAAGTGACAAAATCGAAAATTAAATCGAACCGAAAAAACAGCAAAACATAATTTTTTCGATTTTCAGTTTGTTCGGTTTTCGATTTTTTCAGTTCAGTTAGTCGATTTTATTCGGTTCGGATCGATTTTGAACACCCCTAGTGCCAAGATAATTCAAGTGTATTTTTGGTAGTTTATTCCTTAGATTACTACTTGCTTCATTAACCTTGGGGGAGAAAATTTTTTTATGGTTTGATTCAACTTATGAACCATTAGGGGAGATAGACCGGTATGAATTATTGCTTTGGAGAGGAATTGAAATATTTTTTAATTTGGAGAATCATTGGTAACAAAGTTGGAAAAAGGAAGCAAGATGGTTGCCAATTTACAAATTACAAAAAAGATTTGAGATAATTAATTATTCTGGAGAGCTTCATCAATGGAGCTGCCATGGAAATTTAGATGTTTGCTTTGTTTATTAATTTTAACATCAGCACCAAACCCGTTAGAAAATGTAGCTACCTCAACTCTACAAAATTTCGTCTTTTAGAGAAAATCCTATTACTATAATTAGATTTTGGATTTTGAGGGGAGCTATTAATAATTTGAAAATAATCAATTTGATTAATATTTTATAAAATTTATGCAAATTAATTGATAAAAATCCATAACTTTTACTCTAATTTTGTAAATAGAAATTGGGTTGAATCAATTATACAACATAGATAAACTTTCAATGTAACAACTTAAGTTATGCATCATATTATTAAGTTTTATAAAAAAAAATAATTAGTTAAAGACACGTATTAAAATTATTAATTGAAGATATTTAATTAAAAATGTATAAAATTTAATTTTTAATATATTTATTAAAAAATATTTAAACTTTTTCATTAATGATCAAGGTTCTGAAAACCGGACCGGTCATTGAACCGTTCTAGTCATTAGTTCACTGGTTTACTGGTCCAACCAATTCAACCGTAGTTCAACTAAAAAAACCGTTTTAGAATAAAATAATAAATAAATTATAAATAAACATCCTAAACTATAACTCAACCCACTTTTTGTCTCATAACAACACTGTCATTCAGTCAACAATATCTCTTTCATCTCTTTCCTAATGTAAAAAAATAAAAAAGATCAAACAAATTAAACAAACCTTGTAATACTAATGGTGAATCCATCTCCTTAATATTACAAATAATAGGAATTAATCACAAAAATATATTAATATTACAAAATATATTAATATACTTGACAAATAGGTAAGACATGATACAACGGTGCCTTTTGATTGATTTTAGAATATGTCAAGCAACATGTAGAGATGAATTAATAGCATCAAAATAGATAAGAAGACAACACTGAAGGTTCAAATAATCAATGAATACAATGCAAAGCTACTTATTCATTGAAATCTCACATTATACAAACAACTTTCATGACTTAAATTTGCACATTTTCAATAAACAATTGTAACCAGTTATTTTTTTTACGATGATATGTACAAATCACTTATAGTACACAACTACAAACTAACTGGAAATAGATATGAGCTTGGATGCATGATTATATAGTGCAGTGAGGTGAATTTTTGTCTCTGTTGTTAACATGAGATGTCTCCAAGAAACATTATAATATTCATGAATTCACACAATGTTTGCTCTAGGAAACCAAGAGCAGCATACTGGACTAGGCAAGTAATGCTTAACTATGGCATAAGTTGCTAAGAGGCTGCAAGCACAAAGGAATTGTGAATGACCCTTTGAAACTTTAACAATTTCCATTATAACAATAATCTTAGCAAATTCCGTGACACATAAAACCCTTGAAACAAAGGTAATTTTGTCAGCCCAAAACTTTGTACCGACATTATTAATTGTATTCCAATTCCCCCTTTAATAATTTGTAAAGAATTAAAAAAATAAATAAATTCACTATTTATATTGAATTAGCTAGAGGCAGATGCATGTTTACCAAGTGATGCAGGATTGTTTATAATTTCACTGGTAATTGAATATGTGTCTCCAAAGGAGAACTTAAATTCAGGGAATTTTGATGAGTTCAAATCTAGCAGCATATAATACAATCCATAGTTGAAGAGTGTAGCAATTAAAATGTACAAAATTTCAATAAATATTATAAACAGAGGCAAGAACGAACAACCATCATTCAGCAACAAATATTACAAAACACCAACAAATAATCACACTATTACCAAATTTAAAAAGAATGAAACCAGATAAACCCAATCATAAACACTATTACCAAATTAAATAAAAAATCAACCAAAAATCACCTTGCAAATCCAATTAAAAATAGCTTTTCACTTTGTACCCTAAACACCAATTAAATCACATGAACCAAAATTAATTTGAGGGAAAACAGCACAGTTCAATGCTTATGAGTTTACTGAGAAAAAAAATGGCAACAGCAGAACAAATCAGTTATCATTTATCACAAATTTCATATTCAAAACACAAATAAATAATCAAGTAATCAGAGACATTCAAAATCACAAATCACTACTTCAAACTTCAGAGACATTCAAATTCATAATCCAAGTATTCAACAGAAATCACAGTGCCACTAACCTTCCACCACAGCAGGACGTCAACGGCGAGACGACGGCGCAGCAGCTGGAAGCCTCGAACAGCAACTTCACCGGCAGAATGGATGACGCGCCGAGCTAGAAGAGAAGCTCTGGCCGTATGCCTTTGGGACAGGGGAAGGAGGAGGCCGCGAAGACGCAGACAACCACGGACTGCGGCGGCGGTTCCGGCGACGAAGTTGGGTTTTGGGTCTGGCCGTCTGGGGAACCTTAGGGCTAGCTGCTTCGATGTTCGAAGGAATGGGTGTTTGGTGTGTGTTGGGGAGGGGGGGTTGGGTTTTAACTTTTTTGTGTTTTTGTTTTAAAAAAAAAAAGGGAAAACGACGTTGTTTTATGCGAATCGGTCGGTTTCCGATTCGGTCCAACCGGCCGGATACCGTCCGGTTCATCAGTTTCTGAACTGTTTTTGTATAAACGGTTTTAAGAGGTGGATCGAACCGTTTTACACACCGGTCTCCGGTTAAACCGGTTCAACCGGGCGGTCCGATCCGATTTTTAGAACATTGCTAGTGATGATTTCAACACTAGCTTTAACTAATCGCTTACAAAAATTGTACTAATTATTGGATTCTTGAGTATCTTAATTGAAAAGTTGACAAATCAAAAACTGAATATGTCAACATATGGGGTTTGATTCTTTATGTGATTTTCTTATTCTTAACAGCTTTTTTTATTGTTAATTAAAAATTTCAATTCTAAATTATTGCTTTTAACTTTTTATTATAGTTATTCAAATTGAGTAAATCAGTAACTTGCTGCTGTTTTATTGGAGTAAAGATCCAACTCAGCTTTTGACTATTATTTTCGATAAACAAAGTGCCCTTGAAAAAGAAAGAGAGTTCAAATCGGCTCTTGTCCTTGAGTTCCATGAGACGAAGTGACTTTTCCGTCATTTTTCGCGTTTACTACAAGAAAAATTCTAAGTAGTATTAGATTTATTGTCGGAAAAACAAATAAAATCCAATATTAATTAAGTTATTGTCGGATGGAATCAAACGATATAAACATTGCCGATAAATAGTTATTGTCAAATTTTTTCATCCGACTGCAATTATTATCGGATTCTGCAATGGATTACCTACCCGAAAAACCATTTAGTTACCGTTGACTTTTTTTACGGTAATATTAGCGCTACAATATGTTGTTTCCCGCACTATTACCGTCAGATTATTCTCTCAGTAAGTCCAACGATAATGTCAATGTTTTTAAAAAAAATTGTGACGCAATTTTTTTAATTTTTATTTAAATTTATTTTTCACATAATTAATGATCAATTTATAAATAATAAAAATCAATTATAAAATATTAAATATCAAATGTTCAAATAAATTGAAAGTCAAATAAATCAAATAAATAGAATGAAACAATAAAACGAAGCCCTAGTCACTAAAGATCCAAGTAGTCGTCGTCGTCGTTCCCATGGTCCTACTGAGGCAACGCAGAAGGCGGTGATGTCTGTGTGCCACCAGTAGCACTACTGCCACCAGCAGGATCGCTGCAACCAGAAGGACCGCTACCACCAACAGAGATGATGCCAGCGACGTACATCTGAGCCTGGTACACCTCCATCTGAGCCTCCATCCGCTGAAGCCACTCCAACTACTCCCTCCACCCTAGCCTTAGGTCATCTGTGTCCGTCACACGTGTGAGGATCTCCTGGTACCTCTCCCAATAATCGGTCAGCTCCTTAACTTGCTCGTAAAGCCTGTGGGTGAGCTTCTGCACCTGCAACCTCAAACCAATGTCTTTCTCAGAGTCGACGGCTCGACTGGTGGCATAGGCAGACGATGGCCTCAACGTGGAAGTGGGGAGGCTACTGGTGAAGAATGACTCCAACCCGTATACGCGGTTCTTGTACGGCGCTAAGGCGGTCTCACGCCAAACTGCATCGAGATCGACGACTGAAGCAACAAAGTCATCGGCATCCTCCCCACTTTGCTGAGATTGCTATGTCACGACCTTTAGTCTATGCGGATAGGACTCTTGTGTCACACATGTTATTATGATTAGTACGACAACTATACAGTAAATCTATAATTTTATATCACAAGATCAAATGTTACTCACATAATGATCCTGAGACTGCTAATATGCAAATCTCTATTTATTCTCCTTCAAAGTGTAGGTGTACTTCAACGTCTCCACCAATGTCACATCGCGATACAACGACTTCAACTACACATGTTTTATTGAAACAATATGATTAGGATGCCTAGTAATGATATGTCAAAGAATATAACTAAGTTAATAACAAAATTAAAGAAGCTACATACTAGCCTGGCCTTAGTCTTCATGAAGGTCGTTGAGCCACCGGTATACTTGGACGACCTAACCGATGCCCTGTTAGCTTTGTTTTTGAGATGCCGATACCTGAACTCCTTATTAGTCTCACAGTGAACTAACAGAGCATTTTTTATTTCCAAGCGGAGCCAGGTCGTGAGGTGGTCGGACCTCTCATGAACATCCTCTAGCATCTATTGCACCGCCGACCCATTCAATAGTCGTATATCTTCCTAATGAGAGCCTCGTGCTCAGCATCCCATATAAAGTTCAATTGCATAAAAAAATTTTAAAATTAGTTAATCAAAATAAAAGATATAAACTAGTAATAAACCCCTATTTTATGGTAATTTTTTGCTTGAAAAGAATATATTTTATCAACTTATCTTACATTTAATTATTGAAACTACATGTTTTTGTGAATTTCTCCTAATTGTGCTTAATTGTGAAAAAATACTTTGTATGCTTTAAAATTGTCAAATTTAATTCACCTCCATTTCATTTGATGCTTTGATATGTTTGTTTGAGTGATTTAAGGTTTAGAAGGCAAGAATGACTTAAAGAAATGGAGAAAAAGCATAAAAAAATGTAGAGAAATCATGAATAAATGAAGTTCTGGAAATTTACTCAGTTGTGCGTACGCATGGCAGATGCGTACGCATCTCCTTGGATTTGTGCGTACGCATGACAGATGGGTACGCACAAGTAACAGCATGTGATTGACTTAAGTAAACACGTGGGTTGCGATTTCAAGTTTATTTTGGGTCCAATCTAACTCATTTTTGAAGCATTTGAAGGCAAGACTCAAAGGGGATCAAGAAAGAAGTGTAGAAAATAGTTTTAGTATCATGTTTTAGGTCAATTCTAGAGAGAGAAGCTCCAACTTCTCTCTAGAATTTAGGAATTTTTTTAGGTTAAATTATCCTTAGACTTATGTTTTAATCTTGTTCTAGTTTAGTTTTCTTTGCATTTTCTTGTTCTAGTATCTTAATTCCTTTAGTTTTACTTGTTAGTTTCTTTATTTTGTTAATTGTAATTTATGAATAATTATTAATTTCAATTTCTTTTTAATACAATTTGATGTTTTTATGTTTATTGTTGCTCATTTGAATTGTTATTATTACTTCCTTAAATTTGGTAGTTATAGATTTTATTGTTATTGAAATTTACCATGTTTTTATTTTATGCATTTCAAATGTTTGCAAAATACTTTTTCTAGTTTAGAGTAGATTTTTGCATTCTTGGCTTGGAGTTGAAGACTTAGGTGACCTTGAGTCATTAATGTCCAATATTAATTGGCAATTCAGGGTTGTTAGTTAGTTTTGTTTCTACAATTCTACTGACGCTAGTCTTTCACTAACTCTAATTAGTGAGTTAGCTAGGACTTGTGGATTAAGATAAATTATGCTTATTTGATTTTTTTCCTGATATTTGGGGATGACGAAGTATGATTAACTCTTCTTAATTGCCATGTTTGTGGTCAATGACTTGGATAGGAAACCTTAACTCTCAATCCTTGCCAAGATGCCCTTTTAGTATTTAAATTACTTGTTTGCTCTTTATTTTCTTGCAATTTAATTTTTGGTCTTTTGCTATCACAACCATTTTTTTTTCATAACCAATGATTCGCACACCTCACTGCAATTTCTTTGAGAGACGACCTGAGATCTAAGACTCCCTGTTTTTATTGATTTGAATTGTAACAAACAAACTAAACTTTGATTCGGGTCATTTGTTGATTTGGAACTATACTATCGATGAGATTCTTTTTAAGAAATTCTGAACCAACATTTAGCCCGCTATCAAGTTTGTGGTGCCGTTGCCGGAAAATTGTAATGTGTGCTTGTTATTGGTTATTGTTAATATGTTAATATTGTGAATAGTTTTCTTTTTGTTTGTTTGCTTGTTATTGCTAATAGTTAGGAATGTGTTTCTTTGTTTCTTGATAGTTTTTGTTTTTATTTTCTCTTTTCTCTATGAATTCTCAACCTTTTGGCTTTGAGTTTGGTTGTAACTATGTTGTAGGAAATGAAAACTTCAATGATGGGTCACGTTATGGATCGGGAAATCTATTGTGGGAGGAACCACGTTCGTATGGATGACTTTCATGGCAACAACCTCCTCCGTCCCGTTATGAACACAATACACCCCGTAATGCTTACTAATCTAATGGATGTAATGGGTCTTCTTATGGTTATAAACCTCAACCATCATATGCCTACCAAACACCTCCTCAACATTGTCCTCACCCATCATACTCACAAATACCTCCTCAACATTGTCCTCAACCACCATACTCACAAATACCATCTTACCACCAAACACCTCCATATGATCCTAATCCATATCCACCACCATACTATCAATCTTATGTGCCTCAAGAACAACCATATGAGGCATATGAACCACACTTAGAACCACCACCATTCCAATACCAATACTCTCAAATCTCCTTGACCAATTACCTCCATATACACAACCTCAACACTCTCACTCTTATGAACCACCTCCCATATATGATTGCTACCTCCAACACAATCAACCATCTTTTTCATCACAACCCTCCATGAAAGAAGCTTTTCAATCCTCATCAAGTTTTCTCCAAGATCATGAAGAATCCCAAATGAGGCATGGCGTAATCATGGCTACCTTAGCAGAAATCATAGCTCGTTTAACCTCACAAAGCTCACACGACAATCAAAGTACTCCTGTTAATGGATGTGAATAATTAATTTCAATCGAAGAACGTCGTGTGGACGAGAGCTTGGAACCCCAAATGGAGGAAGAAGCTCTTCAACTATTAATCCAAGAACAAAAAGATTTTCTCCTAAAGCAAGAGGAATCCCACAAGGAGACTACGTGGCAATCATAGTCAGATTTGTAGACCGCTTAGTCTCAAGGCGTTCATGCAATCAAGGTACTCCCATTGACGAATGTGGAAGATCAACCGAAGAGCATAGTGTGAGAGAGAGCTTGGAGCTTCAAGAAGAAGAAGAGGAGCCATGGTGTGAATTGCAATAAGTGGAGAAGGTTGAATGCATCGAATTTGAAGAAGTAGTCGAAGAGTTAGGAGATGTTGAGTAAGGAACAAACGCCATCAGTGAAGATGACTCTACACCAACCAATGTACTATTTAAGATTGTTTAATCTTCCTTCATGATGAGTGAAATTGATGTTGAGGAGGACGGTGCATAACCTCGCTGACACATAACTTGGGCAATAAGGAACGTGTAGAAGAAGTCGGAAAACAACGAATCGAACTTGAAGAAGCTTGTTAAGAGGTGGAGATTATACAAGAGGAACAAAGGGGAGTGGAGATCACATCGCTAAAGCCGTTGGAAGCCTTTCTTCCTAAGTCACCACCATCTGTTACATTATTTGCGTGGGTAAAAATCTCGTCCTTTAACTTTATTGGCCCACTTGAGTATGGTTTGCTAGAAATGGATGGTCAACTTAGAGCTCTTTGTGGATTGAAGAGTAAGAGAGTGATGGGTAGTGGTTGACAACATGAATCAAGGCTCACTAGCGTTGAAACCTCAAGGTTTGGGTTTCAAGGTTTGTGCAATGCTCAATCGAATGGATCTAAAAGGATGGTTTGGCATTTAAGGGGGGATTCTGAAGTCTTGTCACTTGGATAGAACCATGGTAATCAACTAGAAGACGAGTGCAAAAACAAGGTTTGAGATCCCGGAATACAAGGTGAAGATTAATTTTAGGAGCTCTTAAGTTGTTTGCAACTTCATCAAAGCTTGGCGTACATCATTTGGAATTATAGTGAGCATTGGAAGTCCAAGCATTGGTGGAAGTACAAGGACAAATTCAAACATAAGCCACCATGACAAGAGCTCGCCAAAATGTCTAACTTAAGGACAATAAATAAAAATGCTAGGTGGGAGACACCCCACCATGGTAAAATCTTCCAACCTCACCTGTTTTTACTATTCTTGTACATATTTCTCTTAGTTATTAGCTTGTTTAGGTAGATTTTGATTGTTAATTTCATGCTTGAATATCTTGTTTGATGTCACTTTTGAAATAGTTTGTAGCTTTCTTAATTTGATTTTCTATCCTTATTGCATTATTAAGTTTTCAAGTAATTTTTGAGTTGATTTTGGTCTCTAGGATGTTAGAAAATAGGTTGAAAACTTTCTTTTAGCCTTAAAAAAATCACATCATGCGTACGCATGAACGTGTTTCCAGAAGCAAAAGTGATTTGTGCGAGCATTGTGCGAGTACTGTGCGTACACTCGATGCCAAACCATAATAGAATTGATTTTGTGCGAGTACTGTGCATTAGCGGTGTTTGCGGTGCAGTTTGGTTTGGTTTTTTAAAGAAAATCCATCCGATCTAATTTTATATTAATAGTGCGGTTCAGTTTGGTTCGTTTTTTTTTTTTTTTTGGTTAGGACCATCCGAACCAAACCAAAATAATTAAATTCGGTTTGATTTTGTTCGATTTTTAAATTGTTTTGAAAACATATCCTATTCTAATCATTAAATCATATCTAGGGTACTAAAATAATTAATAATTTTGCAAAAACGGCAGAAGAAGATGGAACAATAATCAACTTGACTCATAAATAAGTAACAAATTAAAATCATTAATAATTTTGTTGAAAAAATAGCAGATAGAACAATAATCAACTTGAACTGAATTAAGAAAATAAAAAAACAGAACCAAACTAATTCCAAAAATTTTGTAAAAATGGTACACCAATTCCAAACTGAATCAAGAAATAGAACCAAACTGAATAAAAAATACAACCAAACTAATTCCAAAAAAGTTCATGTGGTACATCAATTCCACAAATTCTTCCTCTTTTACCTTCCCATTTTCTGCATTAAAACTGAATAAACAAAAAGTTCAGAATCAACCCTAAACTAGAATTACCCTAAATCAAAATAGAACAAAAATTTCAGAATTAAAAAACAAAATCAAAATCAACAACTCAACCATAGAATCAAGAACAAGCCAACCAAGTGTTCATTACAAATTAGAATCAATAAGAAGACTAAATCAGAATATAAAAAAATAGAATCAGAACAAAAAAAACAACCTGAGACTTAGGCTCCATTGCAGAGGACGACGGAGGTGCAGGATGGTGAGACGGCGGCGACGACAAACCAAAGACTAGAGAGACTGGACAGATCAACAACGAACGAGAGATGGGCGACGAACGGCGGCGGCTTCGATTGCGTCTGGTGCGTGCTGCTGCGGTTCGTCGAAGACGACGACGGCTGTTGGTTGGTGGAGGAGACGGCTGCTGGAGAGGTGGTGTGGAGCTGTCAAGGATGAGGGAGAGAGAGAAGCACTACGAGCCTTTGAGGAAGAGAAAAGGAGAGGAAAGGGTTGCGCCGCCGCGATGGTGCTGTCTGGCAACATCGATGGCAGAGAAGAATGGGGAGGTTCTGCTGAGATTCGGCGCTAGAGAGAATAAGAGAGGGCTCGAGGAAGTTAGGGTTTCTAGTAGGGGTGGTTGCGGCTGGTTTAAGAGGAAATATGGAGGGAGGCTGCTTTTATAGTAGGGTTTTTAATAACACCGGTTTGGTTAGTGTTTTTCCTACCAGAATTGAAAACCGAATCAAACCGCAAAAAAATATAAAAGTTATTTTTTTTTTGTTTTTGATTTGTTCAGTTATCGATTTTTTTATTCGTTTGGTCGGTTTTGTTCGGATTAGATCGGTTTTGAACACCCCTACTATGCGTACGTACGATGCCAAACCAGAACTGAAATGGTTTTGTGCGTACACCATGCGTAAGCATCAATGTGAAATGCTTGTCAACCCATGAGTACACATGGTAGATGCGTACGCACAACCCCCATTTTGTACCAATTCATGCGTACGCATGGAAGATGTGTACGCACAACTTCAAAATAAACAGCTCATTTGTGCAAAGCCCTAATTCGCACTCGCAGACCATTCTTCTTCTTCTTCTTTGTTTATCTTCTTCTCTATCACAGTCCCGTGTTCCATTCTTTTCTGCCCTGTTCTTGTATACGTCCAGGTTTTGTTAATTTTTTTTCTTTTTCTTAATTTCTTTTGAGTTAGTTTAATCTCGCTTGGTTAGTTTAGTTTTAGTAATTCTGTTTAGTTAGATTGGTTTGCTGGTTAGCTGATTTTAGGTTGTCAGATTAGTTATTGTTAGTTGCTGTTGGTTTAATTTAGTTTCATAGGTTTTGCATTATTATTGTAATGTGTTTGAAATTATTCTGAGTCTGATGGTTGATGATGGATTCACTGTTTTCTTACTATTTTTCTAAATTTGCTACTAGAATTGGTTGATTTGTTTTGTATTGTTCATTCTTAATATGACTGTCAATTTAGCTGAGGTATTATGATGAAAGTGTTTGGCACTATACTAGAATTGCTGTGAAACTGTGCTAAGCCCAATTGATTAATTTTCTAGTTGCATGAATTACTGTTTACTACTGTTATGCTGAGATACCTTGTTGCTTTTGTTTTATTGGGCTATATTTTGGGAATTGGTGTTGCAAGGTCCTTATTGACGATATTCTGTGTTGATGTGACCTTGCATACCAAATGACTATCAAATGGCCTCAAAAGCTTTTTAATGAAAATTTTTTGGTCAATCTCTTGCTTCAAGGCGTGTTTTCCTAGAATTTTATCTAAATGCATTGAAGTGACTGTTTTCAATCTCTATGTGACCAAAAATTGCGCATTTTACATGTTTGAGGTTTCTTTTGCATATTATTGCAAGCTTGACACACTTTGACCTACGTAACTCATATGCTTCACTTTCTTTATGCTTAATTGGTTTGAGTTACATTAGGCGTGGAACATTCCATTTTTCATATTAATCTTGCAATATTAGTGTTTGAAAGCGTTGATGATTATTTATGCTTTGTTTTAAAAAATTTTCTTGTTTATTCATCATCAATTGCTTATGCTAATTCTTTGATGACATGTTGATTCTTATTTTCTTGATTATGTGCACTACACATACTTTAAATTATTCATTTTGACATCATGCATGATTTGTGAAGTTGGATTATGAGCTTGCTTATTCTTACCCTTCTCGAAAATTTTCAAGTTCTAAGGGTCATGTTTGCTATGTTACATGACAACTAACTCTTTTTCAACTAACATCTTTTCTTTTCCTAAGTACACAGCAACTGTGTTCCCATACTTTTTAGTTAAATAGGCAATGCAATTAACTTTGATTGATGTTATTAATTGGAGTGTGATTTCTAGTTGACTTTGTTTCATAATTTCACTCACACATCCAATTACTTTTCTTTCCTCCTTCCACTTCACAATTGCTTGGTTATTCGCCTAAGTTCTTATGCTTCTTGTTGATTTCTTGTTGCTTTAACTTGCATATTTATCTTTAAAGCATCTTAGGCACATTAAAATAAATGAATATATGTGTACTTTGTGAAGTTGTGACATAACTTTCAAGTGCTAATGCATGAGTTCTAAACCACGCGTAAACTTAGAATTCACATACTTGCTTTCATCAATGTCACAAACTGATTAATTCACTTTCTTCCTTGTCTTAGAATTTACGTGTCTTAATATATTATGTTCTATATTTTTTAGGATGAGTAATCATAAGCAACAAGAAAAACAAAAGAAAAAACATGCCGCAATGGATAGCGAAGGGAGAGAATGCCTCCTAGCAGCAGCACCACCACCATCATCACAACTGATCCACCGTATTAACCAGAGACCCTCTCGGAGGAAAAGCAAGATCCACCAGCTGAAGGTGGAGTCGCGTAGAGCTCTAGCATCGTCTTTATTGCATGGAGGACCATGCATATTTTAAGTATGGGAAGGTCGAGCGACCAGAAGTCGATTGTTGGGTGAAAATTTTTCATTTCAAACACTTGCATTTTGATTTTTATTACGCTTTCTAGATATTTGTTAGTATTTTACTATTTTGAGTATTTTTCTAGCTTTGCACTATTTTATTTTGGTTTGTATATTTAGTTATCTTTCTAGTTTTTCCTTTAGTTTATTGCACATTTTTATTTTGGGTAGTTTTGCTTTTTTTTCTTTTTTTAATATGGTTTGTATCTATATTTAGCTTTTAGTTGTAATTAAATAATGTGCAAATCGGACCTAGTTTACTTTTCTATATGCATTTGATTTAGATCGATAGAGAATAGAAAAAGAACCTAGGATTTTGATTTTTCATCCAATCACATCATATATATACACACACATAATAAGCTTAGTCAAAATAATTAATTTTCAAGATACTTTTTTATAGAGAATTCTATTAATTTGAGTTGGATCTTTTTTATTAAACTTGCTTGAAAAATATTGTGAAACATAGATGAGAGTTAGAACACACAACCTTGTGAGATTTGAGCTTTAATGTGTGATTGTATCACATTAACCACTATTTTCATTCTTGTGTGTTATTCTCTTTCTATAATTAGGATATTTGATTTGTTTAATTCATTATATCTATATTTTGTGTATGAGTACATTTACATGATTGAGGTCTTTACTTCATTTTAACTCATTTACCCAAATAACTTTACCTTTTTATCCTCCATTGTTGTATTTTTTGTCCTTAAAATTTGTTAAAATTTTCAAAAATACCCCTAAGTTTTATTTTGTTTCAATTTTGTCCTAGAAGTTTTTTATTTGCATCAAATTTACTCCTAACGACTAATTTTTCAAAAAGATTATGACCAATTCAAGAATAACCTTTAACACAAGCAAATCAAACATATTTATCATGCATTATGGTTGGATTAGTCCTAAATTTTTTTAAAATTTAGTTCTCATAGTATATTTAATGCAATTTGAAAATTTTTTGGACAAAATTGAAATAAAATAAAATTTAGGGATATTTTTGAAACTTTTGACAAACTTTAGGGACAAAAATATACTTCATCCTTAAATTAATTGTCAAGATTTTTTTTAGATGAATTCTACCATGTCCTCTCTAAAATAAAGGGTAAATTACCCATTGTGACATATACAGTGATTATTGATAAATTATCTTTCAACCAGAGTTCCAAGGTTTGAATGAGATCGTCAAATATGATCGCTATCTCTAATATGATCGGAAGAAAATCCTAAAAAGGAGAGAGCTGAAAACTGATAAAAATTTGTGATATATTAGTTAAAAATGATGATAATTGGTGCGTGAATGGAAACGCCAAAGTATTTTATTTTTTTTATCTTCAATTTCTCTTAAATTATCTTTCAATCATTATTCAGATAATAAAAATCCTAAAATGGTAATTATTGACTCATTGTTTTTATGACTAACTAATAGTTTGTTTTTGTTATATAGTTATACAAGGTTATGGGGGTTGGTTACCTGAAGAGGAGTACCATTGTTGATCTGGCTGAATTTTAAGAAAAATACTAGGAAGAAAATCTTAGGAAGGAGAGAGCTGAAAAATTGATAGATGTGCTCGTTGAAATTGGAGATTGAAGGCGTAAGAACAAGTTCAAAATCCTAACCTAATTGATTGGAAATGGTGATTGGATTTGAGAGGAATTAGGGTTTTAAAATTGGAGAAGAGGTGTATTTGGTAGAAATGATGAAAATACATTGTTATCAAGTTTCAAAAAAAACATAGTGTTAATTGAAAAGAAAAGAAAAAATAACGATTAACGTGAATCTTAGAACTCTGGCAGAAGAATAATTTATCAATAATTACTGTATATATCACAAGAGATAATTTATCCTTTATTTTAGAAAGAGTAGAGTAAAATTCACCTTCTTATTTATTTTTGTTATGTAAGAGGAAGATGAGTGCAACTTACCAAGGGACGGAAAACATTTAACTCTAGTAGGGATATTTATTAAATTTGAACTACTAAGTGCTAATCAGCATTACATATTTTCAATCAAGACCTTAATTATTAGTAATGGTGATTATGATATTTGATTTTTTTTTTCTAGGTATGTAGCTACTTTTTTATTATACGTTTCAAGCTGTGCCAAGTTATTCGATCCAATTCATTTCCAGTTGATCTTAGGGAGTGCTTTGAATCTGAGTTGTGCTCCACCTCTCAACTTCAAGCCTGTTTATGATGATTTTTATTTTTGTTATTATGGATGACTATGTTATGTTTTTATTAAGATTTGTTATGTTAATTTTCTTTATATGTTGAATCTATATTTTATTTAGACTTGATATATTAGATGTATATTTGGATTGAGACTTATTTCTTGTTGCTAGAATTATTATTTGAAAAACCACAAATTCAATTCAAATTGCACTACTTGAAATTGGATCGGATTGTCTAAAAAAAGCAATACAATTCAAACCGCACTGCATATGAAATAAATATTCGGATAAGATGGCTTTTTACCTCAACCGATCTACACTGCACCACAAACACCCCTATTAGTAGGGGAGAAAAAACCTTCATAACTTGGACGACAATGCAAGACTAACTCATAACACAATATAATAACATATGCTAAATTAGACTACTTTGCAAGACTAACTCATAACACAATATAATAACATATGCTAAACTAGACTACTTTAACTTTGAACGTCTCGTATATTGATACATTCCATAGTTTTCTTTACTTTACTTTAAAAATTTCAACTACTTCCATTCTAATAATCCTAGACAACAGCTTTAAGTCCTAAATTTTCTAGAGCAAAATTAGTATCTTAAGATTCTTTCAAAAGCAATTTTCAGGATTGCATTCCTTTATCTTTTGAATTGGCACCTCAATCAAAACCATAGGATACACAAATGTAAATATTTAAACTTCTTTTAACTCCTCCCACAAATAATAAAAAGAAAAAATCTTCGTATAAAATACTTAGCCTCCCCAATAGATAAACAGGAACACCAACCAGTGGGGCAGAGGGAAGAGGGGGGGGGGGGGGGTTTGCTTACTGAAGCTCGCCAACCTCAAAGACGCGAGCTGTTCCATCCATTGAAGCCGAGACAAGGTAATTGTGATCAGCAGACACACAAAGAGACTGAATGGCATCTTCGTGCCCCCTGAATGTGTGTGTGCATTCACCGGACCGGCTATCCCATAATCTTACTTTTCCATCCACGCATCCAGTGGCCAAATACGAAGCATCAAGCCACACCAAACATGTCACCCCATCCTGTTCACATCATTTCTTCTATCAGACATGCAATAACAATTTAAAATTTCAAGCTGAAGTATGCTTGCAACCAGAGCTCGGTTAGTTCCTAGATATACGAGCTTGCCATTTGCACAAAGAACAATTCATACAAACCTCATGGTTACAAGTGGCACGAGATAAGGAATGCTCTATATCCCAGATGACAAGTTTTTTATCCAAACTCCCAATTGCAGCCCAGGAATCACTATCACAATTTTAATGAACAAAGTTACTTTATGGTTCACATATATGACAACAATGACCAGCAGCACATCAGATATTCATATCTCCACCACCACTATAAAATATAAAATATTCATACTTAAGCAAGATTTAAGGTCTTTTGTGGTCCATCATTCCTTGAACATAAGATGGAATTATGTCTGAAAACTGCGATACACTAGAAACCATGTCAAAGCACTTTGCTTTGTGTTATTTAATGATCACAGATTTTGCTTTACATGTTAACAACAATTTTTTGTCCGGAGTAAGTTATTGTCCACTCAATTATTTCCAATCAAATAAAACATAAGGTGCAACACTGCACAAACACAGGCCACAAAAGGTTAACACATACCTTGGCGCAAAACCAACACATTCAATGGAATCTGAATGAAGAGGCGCGGAATTAATAACCTGTCAACCACAATACTCATTTTTCTTAGAGCTTGCAAAAAGTGTTGAAAGTGTTCAGGATTAGATTCTTATAAGTTACACCATTACTACTGGGCTAATTATGCAAGGACAACTTTCAAAGAACTATACTTTCAAGAAAGCCAAATACAGTTGAATCAAAGATTGTCCAAGTTTCGTCATCTTGCTAGTTGCTAGGGAAGAAAATCACCAAGGCACATTTCTAATAAATCAACTTCCATAAACTAATCAACCAAATACCTAAAATCTCATATATCCAAGCATAACACAACGTGCCAATCTGGAGACATAATAAGCTAGCAACTAGCTTAAAGTTGATGTCAAATAGAGCATCCCTCCTTCCTATTGTGAAAGATATAATTTCATTTCATGTAAATGAACAAATAATTGTGAGGAACTGGTCTTTCTCAATTCTTTTTTATGTGATACTCCTATATATTTTGACAGGATGGTTCCCTTTAGCCGTTGGGAGGCCATATTGAGTATGACTTCATGGGCAGACCAAAATATTCCATCAAGCTTCGTATCCAATCAAATAATTTTGATTGACATTGGAGGTTATCATACATTGGATGAATGTATTTGGCATCAATAACTGGATAAGAAGAATTTATGATCAAATTTTGCTTTGAGCAACTATTAGCTCAAAGGAGTTAAGTAGCACGCTTAAACTTATGAAAATGGAAACCACATGAATAAAATTTTAAAACATTACTTTATTACATGGCCAAAAGCTTTATCAAGTTATTGAGAGATCATAAACTGAAACAAAGACACACAAGACAAGTTGATTGATGAAAACAGTGTAGGGATATCAAACACAGCAAAAGCTAATAATGCATACCTTCCCGGTAGAGATATTCACAATATGGGCAGATCCGTCCTTGGAACCAGTAAGGACAAGGGTTGACGATGAACTTATTGACAAGCAAGTTAGTCCCTCAGTATGATACGGATGACCTGTAAATCATAGTTTACAAGGCTACACAAAAATAGAAGCAAGAAAAAGGGGTTAGATTTACATACCCCGCACAACATGAATGTTTTCTCCACTCTTTGGATTCCATATTCTCAGAGTTGCATCATCTGAACCAGTACATATTATTTTCCCTAAGGCACCAAGTAAAACGAAATTGAAGGATTTTAAAACATGCGTAACATAAATACAAACTTATAGAAGAAAATGCACCAAGGAGAAAAGATGATATTACCATCAGGAGTAAAATCACCGCAGGTCACGCTAGCTCCGTGACCAGCAAACATATTAAGAAAAGCAGCTCTTTCAGCATTCCACATCCAAACAGTGGAATCCTCAGAACCAGCTAAGAGTATGTGTCCTCTCGGATGCCACCTAAGCCACTGAAAGATATCACAATGAATTAATTCTCGTAATCACACACAATAACAAACAATAAAGCGAGCAACCTCTCTCACCTCAATTCCCCCTCCAGGACCTTCCAGTGTGCCTTTCAGATTTCCAAAAACATCCCATACTTGAACAATTCCATCTAAACTTCCGGATGCAAGAAACTGTCCATTGTGGCTAAAAGCTAAACTAGATACAGAATCATTATGACCTGCATAGAATTAACAACAAAGTAAAATGTACATCAGCACCACAACATCAAGCTTCACACAATTATCTTTCTAGTGTTATGGAAATACCTTTTAGCTCAGAAGCCCAAACTCCATCACCGATCTTCCAGAGAAATCCTCTGTCATCACCACCCCCTGTTGCCACCAACCTTGCATCGCTTGGGCTGCATGCAACTGAGTACAACTCCCCTGCACAAGAAGTAAAGAAACCACACACACACACAATCACCATAAATTCCCTTGCAACCATTATTGCCTACAATAGAATAATCACTTTTTTAAAAAAATTAAAATAAGAAAGAAAAGAGAGTTAGAAAGGTTACCAGTATGACCAGTGAACGTATGCGCAGAATCATCAGCCTCATCTGAGAAATTTTCGGATAATATCATTCACCAAATCACACGAACAAACTTAAAAGCATGAAAATTACGATTAGGTTCAAGGTAATTAAAGTCTAGAATTCAACTACAGTTGTGGGGCCAAGCTAAGCATAGTAAACTCTTTACTGGGAAAACCACGAACTCAACTTGGGGGCTACACTTCTAAAGTGTTTACTAGTTAACTTGACAATTCGATAAATTTGATAAGGTGGAACGTAATACCGAGATGTTCGAGATCCGAATCTTGGTCATCATCGGCATCTGGAAGGTCTTCATTGTCCATGGAAACTTCTTGCAGAATATCAGACTCGTCAATGAAGACTTCCTCGTTGTTGTCGTCATCATCGTGAGGTGGCGACGGTTGTGGCCGAGGATTCATTTTTCGGCACGATTTGTGGAATGATGGTACCGATGTGTATGTAAGTCAGGAACGAGTTTCTATACAGAAATGGAAGGATAGTACAGCCGTACAGGGTCCAAAACGTAGCGTAGAACCTAAGTGACTAGAAAAACTTATGATGGCACATAATATAGGAACTTAGCTTCAAACATTTAAATACCTGCTTACTAATACAAATATATCAAAATAAAAAAGCAGCAGGTTAATGCTTTACTCCATTTGAACAGCTACAATAAAATGTTAAAAACAACAATTTATAATTGACTTTTCCTAGTAACAATTAAAAAGCTTTTAAGAATGAGGAAATCACATAAAGAATCAAACCCTATATGTTGGCATATTCAACTTTTGATTTGTATAAATATAATTATAATTATTATATGAAGCAAAGCAATTGGCAAACCTTAACCAGTGAAGCTGAGCGAGACAGACTGAGGGAGAGCTTAGAGTTGCAAGGAGACGGTGAGACGCAAGAAGCAGAGGCAGAGAGCGAGAGCGAGACTGGGATAGGCTGAGAGCAGATTAGCACTAGCAAACGACGGCCGCGGGACTGGAACAAACGAGGGCTGCGGAACAGAGGCGACAAGGCTGAACAAAGGCGACGCGATGCAACGGCAGAGACGAGCTGCGACGACGCTGAAACAGTGGGGACGATGGCCGGACCAGATTCAACGGAGCGGTGACACAGCTTGAAGAAGAGAGCAGCAACGGAGGCTAGGATTTTTCTTTTGAGAGAGGGAAGCATATGCGTGAAGATGAGTGAGAGACAGAAAGAGTGAGACTTTGATTACTGATTAGGGCTGAGAAGCAAGGTTCTGAAAACCGAACGGGTCATCGAACCGCTCTGAGTACTGGTTCACTGGTTTATAGGTTTAACCGGTTTAACCGTGGTTAAACCGTAAAAATCGTTTTATAATAAAATAATAATTAAAATATAAATAAGCACATGAAAATATAATTATAGTCTAATCTAAACTTTAAAATATCATTCAAATTAAAAGTACTACATAAACCAAATGTTATAATCTCATTCAAATACAAATTCAAAGTTCAAAAGTCAACAAACAACCAATCAAACATAACATAGCAGCATCAAAACGATCCAAGTTTGTCATCAATCATCAAAATCTTCCATAATTTGCTGCAGATTTGCCTCATTGAATTGTCACAAGTGCAAATAAATAAATGGAGATGCTCAACAACAATGAAACCTTCATTTCCACTACATTAATTATTCTTACAAAATTCAAACTAGTGGTACAATTTCTTATAAAAGAAATGTCACAAGTGCAAATAAATAAATGGAGATGCTCAACAACAACTGGCACACAATTAAAAAAGAAGACTCAATGAATTGAAGAACTGAACATAATATAATGTAGCCATTCTTATCTTTAATTTATCGATCCAACCACAATTTTAATTTTCTCTTAGTCCTCACTCTGTTCTACACTGAGAAAATGAGAAGCATTATTTCAAAACTTGTTCTTATTATTTTTGTAACTGTAACACTTGATCATCATGTTGTGGAATGCCGCACTCTTAACACTCTGAACAAGTACAACATCTCAGGTTCAAAAAATTCTTTGTTCACAAAATCATCACAAAATCAGTTCATATTTCATCACAGTTTCATGACTTTCATCACAGTTTACAGTTTCATGACTTTCATCACAGTCTAGCAGTTCACAGTGTCACAAAATCAAAGATCACAAAACCATGTCACAAAATCAGAGTTTACAAGATCAGACTTCACAAAATCATGTCACAGAATCAGAGTTAACAAAATCAGATTTCACAAAATCACGTCACAAAATCAAAATTCAGTTCACAAAATGAGTTCAGAAAATCAAAGTTCACAGTTTCAGAATTCAGAGTTCATCATGTCACAAAATCAAAGAGCTACTCAATGAACAGAGTTCACAATATCAGATTTCATCATAGCATCAGAGACTCAGAGTTCATCACAGTATTCACACTTCACAGTATTCAGATTTCAGAGTTCATCACAGTTTTCAGAGTTCAACAAAGTATCACAGTATCACAGTATTTAGAGTTCATCACAGCTACTCAATGAACAATAATAAGTTCATAACTAAAATTTCAATTACCTGGAACTCGAAGGCTTTCTCTCAGAGCTCAAAAGGAACCTTCAGGCTTCAACGCGGAGTCGAGTGGTGACGGAGAGTGGGAGAGTGGGAGACAGACAGCGACGCCGACTCGAGTGGTGACGGAGCTCACTTCGCGGCGGAGCTCACTGCGCGACGGAGCTCACTGCCGTGTGGCCGTGTGCGCCGGTGAGATCGTGATGGGTGATGGTGTTCTCTCCTTCTCTCTGAAGTCTGAACCTTGATGAACGATGAGAATGGTGATTGGTGAAGCTGAACTGTGAAATGGGAAGGGCGAAGGCATTACCGCATTAGGGATTCAGATTTGAGATCTCACTTTTAGAAAATCAGAAGAGAGAAAGAGAACAGAGAAGAAGAAGACTACCCTCACTCCCTCAGCGTTGCCGTTCATCACATTGTTTTAGCCATTTAGGGTTAAACTTTTCCAGAGCTCCAAACGGCAGCGTTTTGCTGCTGTGCTAAAAAACCGGCCGGATAACGGTTTGGTTCGACCGACCGGTTACCAGTCGATTCACCGATTTTATTCCGGTTCTCAAATTTCACGGTTTTTCTCATTGTTCGAACCGTTTTGGCTTTCGATTCACGGTTCGACCGGTTCAAACCGGTTTTCAGAACATTGCTGAGAAGTAAAAACCGGCCAGCTCTGGATTCGGTTTGAACGGCCAGTTCAATGATTCTGGACGCTTTTTAATTAACATATGGAGCCAAGGATGGTGTAGAACTCTGATATGGGGGTGGGAAGTGATTCACGAAATTGTGGTGGCAGTGACGAACAATTCGGACCCTCCGAGTTACACACAAAACGCACGGTCTGAGTAGCGTGCATTTGGCTCAGTGAAGGCTGCAACTCGGACCCTCCGAGAACGCTCCAGGTCACGGACCGTCCGATTTCCCTTCAACCTATCGAATGGTCCGAGTTGTTCCGGTCTACTTGGAACTTACCACAGTCACATCGAAGGCCACGTAGATTAACTGCAAACTCCAGCCCGCTCGGCATCTCACGAACCTCAAACACCTCATTTTGGCGATCAAAGCAACTAACTGGATGTTTCTTGATGCAAGTTGGTTCGAGGTCACGATATCAGAAAACATATTGCCAGCATTGATCCGGGCTTCCGCCTCCGCTCTTTTCCGGGTGAACAACTCGTTTAGTCTGTAGAATATTGCCTTCACAAGAGCAGTAATCGGGAGATTGCGTGCACCCTTCAAAACTAAATTGATGCACTCCACTAGATTCGTCGTCATGTGACCCCATCGGTACCCACCATCGAAGGCCAATGCGTACTGTTCGCGAGGAATTTGGTTTAACCAGTTTGTGTACGCTTCGCCACGTTCCCGTAACCGCTGGTAACGCACTTCGTACTCCCGCACCGTCCTTGAATATCCTGGTAGATCACAACATATAGAAAAAAAAGTAATGGAGGTCAATAGAATTATTTAAGGAAGAATCTATTAATTATTTGCTTAAATTTACTAAATGATTACCGATGTTGACGACCAATTTTTGGAGGTACAGGGCCTTGAACTTTCTCAGAAAATTCGACTCTATATGCCTGATGCAAAACATATGAAAAGCTCTAAGAGGTGACCAAGCTCCGTTACTGCGTTCTACAGCTGCATTGATGGACTCGTGCCTGTCCGATATTAGACCGACACCATCCCGGGTTACAACATGTTGACGCAGGTTACTAAGGAAAAAATGCCAAGCATCAAAAGTCTCTCCCTCCACAATAGCAAACGCAATCGGGACGATATTGTTGTTGCCATCCTGTGAAACTGCCACAAGCAAACAACCCTTATACTTTCCGTACAAGTGAGTTCCATCCACCTGGACAATCGGCTTACAATGTCTGAATGCCCTAATACAAGGGTAATAACTCCAAAATACACGATGCAGTACCCGAATATCACCCACCAAGTCATCGCCTTGATATGCAGGCATAGTCTCAAAATGGACGACAGCAGATGGCTTCTTGTGACACATGGCCTCCATCCATATAGGCAACGCTTCATAAGAGGCTTCCTAACCTCCAAATATTTTCTCTACTGCCCTTTGCTTAGCCAACCATGCTTTTCGGTAACTCACGGTGTAGTTGAACTTCGATTGCACTTCTGCTATAACCGATTTTATCTTTCTGGAGGGGTCAACCTCAACCAGTGGCTTTATTGCTTCTGCAATTGTGATAGAATCCAGCTTCGAATGGTCCTGTGAAATGGTGGCTCTGGTACAGGTGTGACTACCATTATACCTCCTTATAACCCAACAGTATTTCCTGCTGATCAAGCTAACCCTGATAACCCAATCACACCCTGACCCATACTGTGTACACTTGGCATAAAATGTCATCGGCTCAGACTCATACACCCGGTAGTCTACGCTTCGTCGTATCGTATACTCTTTTACCGCCTTAATAACAGCTTCTCTGGAACTGAACTCCATACCAATGCCAAATTCACCATCTGCGACAATAGGAACTTCTGCTGCGACAACCACCATTCACTGCAACCAGTATGCTAAAACTCCAGATTTTGCAACATGTTATTATGTCACTCTAAACAAAATAAGAACATCGGCAGTAAATGTAAAAACTAGACCGGACCGCCCGATTCGACCGCTAAACCAAACAAACCGGACCGGTCCGGTCTGGTTCACAGATTTTGAACCGTAGATCGTTTCTAACCTGTTCACATAATAATGTCCACAAACTCACGCATTTTGTAATAACCATATTATAGAGAATTTAATTATTATTTAAATTATTCATAACTTAATCAACGCATGAATAATTAATGGTACATAAAAAGTAAATTATTCATAACTCAATCCATGACTAACTAAAAAAATACTAATACCACTATTACGTAACCTGCAGTCATATATTCCGGAAATTTCGGAACATGCATGGCTTCCAAGTCCAACGCTCGCATGAATGATGGCTCCTCAAACGACACTTCGTTTGCGAGTGCATTTGCCACTTCTGTCACATCTGGGGCCATGGTTCCGTCGCCTTGATCTTCATCTCCATCTGGACCAACAAATTCGTAGTTGCTTTCGAACTCTTCTTCATTGTCACTATTATACTCTTCCCGTAGAATATTCCGGTCAGCCTCAGATTGTTCAAACTCAACATACAACTCGATGAACGAGATCTGAGACTGGTTTTCAATATACATTGAAAACATATCCTGCATGCTCGCTTCGTCCGTCACATATTTGGTTTGATACTGGATGAATCCACCAAACACCGGTACGGGAAATCTGTATAGAATACACGATATCTTTCTTACCCTCTCAGAATTAATCTTTTCACAGATTACACATTTGAGTTCTTCAAATGAGATAATAAAAGGAATAACAACATCTAGTGAGTTTTCACAAATAAATTTTACTCCTTCACTCGTTTGTAATAAAATCTGACCAAAATAATGTATTTTTAGTAATACTCTGTCACTCATTTTTTTCACTCAACAAAAAATAAGCATAAGCTTAGCCTTAGCAACTTGATTTTTAAAAGCAAAAGTGAAAAACCCAGATAGAAGAAGAGAAGAAGCAGCCGTTCAAGAAGGAGGAAGACGGAACTAAGCTCCCACCAGTTCACTTTCACTCTTTTATATCAGCACCCTTAACGAACTCGCACCGTCCGACTAGGTTAAACTGAACGAAATTAAAAAAAAAAGGAAACGAACTCGGACCATCCGAGTTCTATATACCCCTTCCAGAAAACGGAGGGTCCGAGTACATCGTGCCTCAGTTCAACTCCTCAAACTTGAATTCGGACCATGCGATATGCAATGAAATTACCTACTAGCGAAATCGTAGGGTCCGATTTGAACCATGCAAAATTTTTCTCTTACAACACAAATCGGACCGTGCGATTTGTTAATCAAAACTTAAATCCAAAGAACACGCACGACCTCCATTTCCATAAAATTGAGCCGATTCTGGAATAGGAAGAAAAAAATGAAAAGAAAATTATTATTCTCTAATGTTTGGTTGAAAAAAAAATAGAAGAAGAAGGAAGAGGGATGAAAAAAAATAGTGAGATTTATCAATTTTTTTTTCAACATTGATAAGAAGATAAGGAGAAAATTCTCTCTCTACTTTTAATATTATTTCTTTATTTTTTTTAATATATTTTTTAAGATAAGAATAAAATTTTTTTATAATATTTCTTTTTTTTTATTTTTTTTCTATTTAAACACATCTAAAAATAATAATAATTTACTTAATTTTTTTTATTTTTTTCTATTTCTTTTTCTCTATTTTTTCTTCCAACCAAAGATCGCATAATTGTTTATAATTGGAGATACGATTAAATGAGACATTCATAAAAACCGATGTCATATTTGCATCTCCTTTTGCCAAGCATGAACGGAATGCATCTCTAAGCCTTAAACCATACCAATTTTCTATTAGAAATAAATATTTTAATATTTTTATTTTTATTTTTATCTTTATAATAATAGTAATAGTCAAGATAGTTAGAGTCGTAAGTTAACTCGTGAAATTACACGAATTTACAATTTTATTCTCTTTTTTCGTCTCATTTATATTCTTCAAATAAGAGAGTGACATTTGTACAAAATTACCAAAAAAATTTTCAATGTCTTCGAAATTGCACTTCTACAGGCGAATCACATTTAAAAAAAAAAAAAGTTAAATCCAAAAGAATATTTTATTGGCCTGTTACAAAGTCTAATCCAAATTAATGGGAGTGAAATCTCCAAAACCTTAGTCTTATTTCTTTTGTCTTTCCTTCTAAAGTTTTCATGTTGCGTTTGTTTTTTAACTAAAGTTTTTTTTTTCTTCCATGGTCATTACTTATGGCATTCTCTTCATTTTCTGTCAACATTGATCATTTTTTTTGTTTTTTTCTTTTTTCTTTTTCTTCTTATCTCATTGTTAGTGTTTTATTTTGTTCTATTTTTTTTATTTTTGCTATAATCTATTAATTAATTGGTTTAGAGTTAAATAATTTGATAGAGTAAAAGCATTATTAATTTATTATTAAGAAAAATAAGAAAAAATACTTAAATCACACAAGAAAAAAAAAGATAAGAACATGAATAGGAAAATCTTAATTTTTGAATTTCGATTTTTTTTAAAGGAGTTAGAAGAATTATTAGTATTGAATTTGTTTTGTTATAGAGAAAAGGACAAATAGGTCCCTGACCTTTTGTCCCGCGGACATTTTCGTCCCTGAGCATTTGAAAATACATGTAAATCCCCGACCTTCGCAAATCTTGGACGGATGAGTCCCTCCGTCGAATTGCCTCCGCCAGACCCATCGGAGAAGTCTGATGTGGCTCTCCTGAGGATGACGTGACACCACTGGTTGACACCTGGACTGCTGAGTGGAAAGGTGCATGCAAAAATTGGACAATTAAGTCCCTGAACCCTAAACTACGTCGTTTTGCCTTCATCCCTAATCCTTAAATTAATTGCGTTTCTTTCATGGAGGCCAGTGGTGAGGAGCTCAACCTGCGACAACCATGGCTGCCAATGTAGCATCAGCAACCTCGAGAAGAAGCCTAACAAGCTTAATCCACCCGATCTTTTCCATTTATATCAGCTTTAACAAGCTTCGAATAAAACACTTTTGTTGTCTTTCCCTCAGTTGTGCTTTCATCAGCATGGATAAAAGCAACTCGCAGTGCCTCATTCCCGAAAAAAAAAAACACAGAAAGCCTTTATTTTTATGCAGATAAAACATTGAAATAATAGTTTAAAAAGAAATTCATCTGTAGTTATGTACAGAGTCTTCACCACTAAGAAAAGGTATAACAACATAAAACATTTGTGACCAAAAATTCTCCTAAAGACATCAGAGTCAGCAATATCTCCTAAAATAGACCACCACCGAGATTAACCAAACAAAATAATGATTTACCCACTCCAATGTGATCTCTACCACATCTAATAATACAAAAAAAAAATCCTAGGATTAGTTTCGTATCACTAATATTCAATTATCATTTCCTTATTTGATTAGGAATAGGATTTTCCAATTATTATAAAAACGATTAGTTTCTTGCCCTCTATGAATAGGCTACGCTTTTTTCAGTGTTGCCTTTTTTTTAGAGAAAAAGAAACACAATTCTGGCATCATTTAAAAAGTGTAGCCTTAGGTATTATAGAAATCACTTATAAAGCGTAGCCGTATGTTAATATTTATGGTACACTTTTTGTACCAAAGAGAACATTTTTTGAGAGTAGCCTATTTGCTAAATTTTAGGTGTGCTTCAAAAGTGATGCCTAAGATCTTCACCTATACTTAAATGAATTTTGTTTTCTTTTTAGAAACCCTCGTTCTTCTCCTCCAAAAACACGCGCCTTGTTCAGCTCCTTCTCTGCTTCACGCCACCACCACTTGCCGTCGCCCTTCTCCTTCGTCTTCACATTTGCTCACCCCCATTCACCGTCGCCCTTCTCCTTCGTCTTCTCACCTTCGCTCACCACTCACCATGCCGCTCCTCATCTTCTTCACCTTCGCTCACCACTCACCATCGCCGCTCCTCATCTTCGTCGCTCACCACTCACCGAGACATTGAAGTTCTTCTCTCTCTCAAAGAAAAACCCTAGCCGCTGCTCTCTTTTTCAAGCTGTGTCGCCGCCGTCGAATCTAGTCCAGCCGCCGTCCCTGCTGCTACTGCTCCAGCGTCGTTGCAACTTGTCTTTATCATTGCGTTGCGTCGCCTCTGTTCCACTGCCGTTGTTTGTCCCAGTTCCGAGCCTGTGCTCCACTGCTCCCTCTCCCTCATCTTGGTTTGAGTTCTGTCCTGCATCTGAGTACGAATTCCGTCTGTTATTGTTTTTTTCTTGTTTTTATTATGTTATTGTGATTTAATTGTTGGTGTTGTTGCTGTGTAACTTTTAATTGTTCCTGTTTGTGTTGTGAATCTGAATAACAGAGAATGATGACATATTGATTCTAAATCTGAATAGTATTGATTAAGAGAAAAGCAATAATTAGAGGACATGTACTGAAAATTATATGTTAAATCTGAATAGTATTAAATCTTTCTTCCTTTGTTAGAATTTGCTTTTTGATTTTGTATATTGCTTCATCAGGGTTTATTGATTTTTCTATATTTTGCTGATTGAATCCATATAATTGCCATAGTTTTTTTCCCTGGCTAGTTCAGGGCTTAAGATTCTGCACTCTAAATTTAGCTAGTTTAGGCCTTGACATAAATTCAATTTCTGTCAAAATATTCTATTTATTATTTGCATTCAGTTTAATTACAATTGTCTTGATATTTAATTTTGATTCTTGTCCTTAATCATTCCCTGTGTGTTCTTTTAGGACTTATGGTTTATTACATTACTACAAAGAATTCATTGATGATGCATAGGAAAAAGGTTCACTACAAATTTGAGCATTGATTTTGTGTAACGAGTATTTTAAATTAATATTTGATAATAAATCTCTCCACATAAGCACACTTAATCACATTATTAACCTAATTGAGTTATCTGTAGTGATATATAATTGGCAAAGGTTGTAGCACTTTTTGGAGAAAATTAATTAAGTTTTATGTTGATTTTTTTATTTTATTTTATGTCCTGACTGCATTATAACTTGTGAATTACATTTCCTTTTTGATATTCAATGTTTTGACAAACTGCCATGGTTTATAATCTATTGATACTTGCCTTTTTCATGCTTAATCAGTCTGATTTAGAGATATTTTGGAGCTGACTAAGGCTTTTAACATGAAAGAGACAAAGGAATTAGTTGAAGTTGCTGGTTTTTTGTTGAAAAGTGGTAGTTAATTACTACACTCACCTAACTATATCAGCTTATAACTCTCGAGAGGTAAAATATCTATATAAAGGTATCGATGCTTTATTTGAATGTAATGATTTTTGTTTATCTATATAAAGACTTGTTTGAGAAGCGCATAGACATCGCTCAGAACGAGTTCTTATGGAATCATCATTAATTGATGTATATGAAACTAATAAGATGGAAGTGTTACCTTTGAGTTGGGTCAAATAAACAGGGTCCACATGTTCAAACCCCAACTAAAGGGGAATCATATTCTGAATCTAAATCTATTACTCATCACACTAACCCAACTACATTTCAGAATAATTAATTAGGCCCACTGGCTTCTTACTTAGCTTTTTTTATGCCTTGTTTTTGGCTTTTTCAGCAAATAAAATTACTTTTCTTAAGAACATATATACTTTATTTATCTGACAGGTCAATTTCACATACAATAAAGTGTAAATGTTAGAAACTCAGAATTCTTGCAAAACTCTCTGCGTGCCTTATCTCAATGATAGCTTGTAAAATGTTATGACCAATTAATAAGTAATGCTAAAGGATAAGGAACTTAGTGCTAAATTAAACTAATTAATTGGATAGCAATTTTTCTTCCCTGTTCGTTTAAAGAAAAATATAGGTAAATAATTTTTATTCAGCCAATTTTTGCATCATATTTGATCTAGTACATGGTGCCTTACACCTATAAGAAAACGTATTCCATTAAAAAAAAAAGACTAGAACTAAAATGTGTAAAAAGTAAAAGGAAGTGAAATCATTCTACAATTTTCTTATTTAAAATGTGGGTAATGTAAGATCCATTTTGGTCTTTGGAGCAAGTAAAGCTGAAGCTAGGCTAAATGGTTGATATGATATTCTCAAGACAATGAAATATGATTCTTAATTGAAGTAATTTTCTTTTCTTCATCTTGTGTTTGTCAAATCTGATGGTTTAATTAATTTGCTAATCTCAAATTACACACTTATTTTTCTATGTTCTATGGTTTATTTATATAATAAATACAGAGCTCTCATGTGATGGAATCTATCTTTCTAGCTAGAACGAGTTCTTATGGATTTTGTGCTGGAGTTGTAGATTTTCTGTTCTTGGTATTAGATTTTTTTGTTTTTTCTGTTCAAATAGGATATTGTGAAAAGCTTATTTTTGGTTTTATAATGTAACTGTTTAGGATGCAATCATTCCAGTGAAGTTTCTTCTCCGGTTACTGGGCACTTTCCAGGTTATATGGACTATCAAGTAGGAATGAGACCACAGATCCCTGTTGAGAGAAAATGGGCCCTCGGGATTCGGGTGCAGTGTTTTACTTGGCTATTTAGTAGTATTTACACAACTGGATTCAGTGATATGCAGTTTCTATATCTGTGATTGTCTAACTGGTTCCAAATCTCTAGTTAGTTTAGTGAATTAGAATTATTGATTAAATGTGTTCCTTATAAAATTCATTGCTTGTTGTCTTTATCGTGTTTACTTGTTGTCATCAGACGATTGACGGGTTATCTGATATGCAATCTCTTAATGCACATCGCTTAGGTTTTTCAATGCGTATATAATTTGGTTTTGTCAAATTCAGAAAAGTTTCTCGTGACATTCTAAATTATTGGTAATGTCCTAACCTACTTCAGCATTTAAGTCTTGACTATTAATTGTAGTACTACACTGAGTTATTAACCTTAATCATATCACACTCTTCAATGTTGTTGCCGTAACTGTGCCTTTCTTTCTTTGATTTTCACATATGAATAGTATGTTAATATTGTGTACCTTTGAAGATTGAAACTCTGAGCGATTTCTAATTTTGTTTGTATCACTGCTGCAGGCCATGCAATTGCTGCAGCTGCAGTTGTCTTCCCTCCATCAATCAAAATGGAGAAGGAGGAGGAGGAGCTATTTTAGATCAAAGTGCTATAAATGGAGGAGGAGGAGCTGTTTCAGTTGCTCTTGTCTTCAATCAAAATGTTGCCAAGGTAGAGACGACTTCAGAAACTGCTGCATTCTCCCAAAATTCTACTTGTTCTTGCCCCAGTTGTCCCAGTGTATGCCCTTGTTACTCTTGTACAAAGTCCTTTTGGAGAGATGCTTTCTTCTGTTTTTGTTGTTAGTATTTCAAATTATATTATATTACTTGCTCAATTTGCAATTCTGATATAGTTAGAGTATAAATAATTATGATTGCTAAAATTTAGTGTTCATTTATTTTAATGCCTTTGTCAAGTTTGTCAATCTTGCTGATTAGTATCTGTCTTTTGCTTCACTCCTTATCATGCTTTCAAATTAAGGAATCAAGTTGCATAGGCTTCTATTTTATTTTCTCTATTTTCAGTTTCTATTTGGTGCAAAAGTGCATGGTGTTGCTCTGTATTTGTACAACATTTATTTTCTGCAATTGATTTTACACTGCCAAGTACTTAGAATTCATGACTTTGATTTAAGAACCCTTGTGGTTTGGTACAAAATGGCACATTTCTTTATGCTAAGTGTCCTTTTATTTTGTTTTCAGATAGATAGCAATGAGTATATTTGGTGGAAGGCTAATGCTAGAGAGACAAAGGAAGAACTAATTGATAGAGAGCCTAAGTTCCTGAATTAGTATATTTCTGTTTAAGAACACTTTTGTTGTTAATTGTTTACAATTATATAAACAAAAGTCTATTATAGATGTGCTAAGAAATAACTCTATTCATTTTGTAGAAACTAATTTAATTTTACTTATTTTTTTTATTTTAGTATAAGATGTATGAGTATTCAAAGTTATAATCATTCTAATACTTTTGGTTCATTATAAATATATTTATTATTTGAAGAATATTTTATAATATTATTGTGTATTTATTTTTATTTTATATTTGACTAATTTGATTAAAAATGCATGATTATATATATAATTATATTACTAAATATTAGGTTATAGAAAAAAATTATTAGAATATATATATATATATAGAAAATTAAAAAAAAAACCATGAGAGACCTAAGGCTACACTTATATAGAGTAGCTATATGGTATACAATGTGGCTACGCTTTACAGGTGATGCAGTAGCGTTGAAAAGCGTAGCCTATTCTGGTAAAAATAGAAGCTGAAAAGCGTAGCCTTTGCTCCTGGATAGCATCACTTAAAAAGCGCACCCTATTCCCAAACGCCAAAAGCGTAGTCCTTGGTGCAGAAAAGTGTAGCCTTTGAGAATAGGCAACGGCCGAATAGGAATCACTCCAGAAAGCGTAGCCGTAGCCCAAAAAGCGTAGCCGTAGCTTAAGGCATTATTTTTTTTCACTTTTGGCTACACTTTTTAAGTGTACCTGAATGGGTGTTTTTCTTGTAGTGTTTGCTTTTGGGGAGAGAGTGTGCCTAAAGACATTACCTGGAAATATCTTTTGAAGGTAGAAAAGAATAGATATCCCATCTTCATTCTCCTTTTGCAACTCGGAAGTACTGTATAGCACAGTTTTACTATAGTATGGGGTGAAAACACTACAACCAGTCAGACAAAAAAAGAAGAATTTTAATAATGTGGTATAAAAGAATAAAAACTCTGCAGCCAATAATCTGTATAACTATGTACATACCAGAATGGCAACGTTTCCGGTCATTTCGAATCTGATAAAGATAAATCATTTCACATAATTACACACAAAATATATCAACCACCAATATATAGTAGGATGGGAGATAGAGACGTAACCCAAGAGATATTTCCCTCGGTTCCACAATTTAGATGCTTACATTTTCACAATAGAGAGAGAGAGAGAGAGAGATTTGTCTGACTTATAATTGTGATTGATTAACTTCTCAGTTCTCAATGTTCTGATTCATCAGTTTATATACAATCTAAGGTTAGCTTGTGAGGGAAGCTACAACAAGGGGTAATGCAGAGAATTCACTAGTAAGTTAATAACAAGGGATGTAGTAGCTGGCAGAGGCGGTTAGCCGGTTAGATTAGTCCTAGTACTTCCTTTCTAGTTTGGAGTAGCTGAGAGCTTCCCTAACTTATTCAATTACAAGTTACATGTCTAGGTCCCAAATCAAGTTAACAGAGGTGAAAACAGCACTTGATAAGAATGTCAGCTTGTCCAAACACAGTAAAATTGTGCGAGTAAAAAATGCTAACAAATTCTTGGTTCTTCTCTTATAAAAATTATCTGGTCCAAGACACCAAAATAAGGATCCTCATCAAGCTTTATGCCATAAAATACAAGAAGATTCATTATTTGTTTGACGCAATAACCATAAGGAAATCCTAGTAAACTCCACAGAAGCATCTCGGGGCGACATCGTCCTTTAGGTCTCCGTCGTGCACAACACAAGGGTCTGAGCTTGAAGCAGAATTTTCTTCTCTTACTCCCCTGCGGCTTCTTCTCGAGGTTGCTGATGCTACATTGGCAGCCATGGTTGTCGCAGGTTGAGCTCCTCATCACTGGCCTCCATGAAAGAAACGCAATCAATTTAAGGATTAGGGATGAAGGCAAAACCATGTAGTTTAGGGTTTAGGGACTTAATTGTCCAATTTTTGCATGCACCTTTCCACTCAGCAGTCCAGGTGTCAACCAGTGGTGCCACGTCATCCTCAGGGGAGCCACATCAGACTTCTCCGACGGGTCTGGCGGAGGCAATTCGACGGAGGGACTCATCCGTCCAAGATTTGCGAAGGTCGGAGATTTAAATGTATTTTTAAATGCTCAGGGACGAAAATGTCCGCGGGGCAAAAAGTCAGGGACCTATTTGTCCTTTTCTCTTTGTTATATTTTAAAGGATAGTGTCTATTCTTTTCGTTTTCACAGTTATCGAATGGGTTAAGAAAAAACAAATAGAATCAAATTTAAATAGGAAAATTGTGATAGTTATTGATTTATATTAATATTTTAGACAAAAATATCGGTTTGTTTTGGTGGAAATATTATATGTTCTAAGAAGTTTTTAATAATAATTAGGTAAGAAAAATAATATTTTCACTTTATAACATGTTATGATTTATATTTTTGCACAAATACTTATTGGATTAATCTCTACATATAAGTGTTTTGCATTTACAAGCTTTACAAGTGGGAACGAAATCCCATAAATGCGCTGCTTATGTTACGGGCTTTTTAACAGACTTTTAAATCAATCCAAATCAATTAACGCGTGAATATATAACTTTTATTTTACAAAAGATTTCGTTTCCTTTTTCGAGTTTCTTGCCAAATTTGTTCGATCTCTTTTGTGCATTCTCTCTTTGCCTTCGATCTCCTTCTATTTTTTTCGATTTTTATGGTTTCTGAAATCAAGCTTTGAAATTGTTTTGAAAATAATGAAACTTCAGAAATACACCCAAACGATCACAGAAATACACCCAAAGGATTATAGAATTACACAAATACACCCAAATGGTTATAGAAATAAACCAAATGATTACAAAAATACACCCAAAGGATTACAGAAATACACCCAAAGGATTTAAGAAATACACTCAAAGGATTTAAGAAATACACCCAATATTAGAGGGGATACAGTATATTTTTTCTTGAAATCTTTTAATATTTTGCTGGTTAATGATGAGGCACATAACAGAGACAATGTAGAAAAAAACTTAGAAGAACAGTAAAACAGTACCTTGAATAATATTTCTTCGTTTTTTCTGGTGATTTTTTATGGTAATTTGTATCTTTTCTTCTTGATTTCTTCTACCCTTCGCAGAATCGTAGTTTGTTTTGAATGTCGTTTGAATCTTGCCGGTTTGCGTTTTGATTGAGGAAGAAGAGGAAGAGTGCGGCATAATGAACATGTTGTAAGGCGAGTGCGTTGGACTCTCAATTTAAAGGAGTGATGCGCGTGCTTTTTTCTTGGACTATGACCAACTTGAATAGCTTGTAAGACAAAAATGCTTGTTAGCAGGCCTCATATTTATTATAGATATAATTAATTTATCTATAATTTTACTTTCAAACTTGAAATGAAATGTGTAACAAACAGCAAAACATCATATACCAATTGCTTTTCTAATGATGTTAGTAAAATACTAGGTTGTCGATAAATTTTCATCAGCCTTTTGATATAAAATTTAGTGTAAAATTGACATGTTATTATTATAGTTATATATGTTCTTATTTTTTCATATCTCTTTTCTTATATTTCAAGAATATTATAGATTTTAAACTGCTTTATTTGCATTTACCTTTGAATAAAGATAAAACAATATATTCAATACGTTTATTATAGAATGATGACGAGAAATTTATGATAATAAAATATTATTTTTGATTTACTATGTCAAATTAAAATATAAACCTGTGCATCGCACGAATTTAACATTAATTTGACTTTGTACTGCTGAAAAGTTTAGCCTTATATTTAAAAGATAGCCCCAAAAGAATGAAATAAATTTTCAAAATAATTCGTTTATATGATCATTTAAAGTTGAGACCAAATATTAAAATAATATTTCCGAAATAAATGAGATAGTATCTCTATTTATTCATTAAAAAGACATCTTATTTAAAGTTGGAATAGAATTTTTTTATATCTAACATAATGAATCAAAAGATCTTTAAAAAGTGATAAGTTAGGTGAATCTTTAGAATTATTACTAACTTTCAATTCGTTTTTAATTATTAAATGAAATGTGAATAACTCGTCCTTCTTTAAAATAAGAGGTATTTTTAGTTCTATATAGATATTTTTTATACATTTTTAATAATATTAAAGATATTTTATTATTAATAAAAGTAAAAATTATTCATGTTAGTGTCAAAATAATTTGGAGACATTTTGGTAGTTAATTATAAATAAAAAATATAAAAAAGAAGAAGAGGAAAAAGGTTGAGTGACTAATGAAATAATTATATTAGGTGAAACTCTTATGTCTTATCTAAGTCACTGTTACCTATATCTGCCTTCCAATTTCAACCTCCTTCCCTCCATTCCCGCTCCAACTATTTTTTTAATACTCTTATAGTCTTATTAATTAATTACTCTTTCCCTTTAACTTTAACTTTAATAATCAAAGATAAATAAAAAAATAGAACCATTAACCATTGCTTCATTCCTCTGTCTCTCTTTCTTTCTCTTAAATTAAGCTAAGCTTTGCGTTGGAAAAAAAAAATTATCTGTCATCATCAGATTCATAATCACATTGCCAAATTTACTTCCTTTGTTGAAGAAACCAAATCTTCATTTCTGGAACCCAAAATAAAAATGCATTTCGCAAAGCTCGATGATTCCCCCATGTTCCGCCAGCAGGTTCTTCTTCTTACCATATCATATTCAATTTATTCAAACATCTATATCTATGTTGATTTTATCGTAATTCACGTCATGTTGAGCAGCACGAGGTGTCTCCTATGCAATCTCGTCATTCATGCTTGATTTTTTTTTTTTGAGGATGTTTTAATATGGCGGAAAGAAAGCATTCTATAACAGAGTTTGCTTTTAAAAAATGGAATTTAACGAATGTGGTTGTGTATGATGGATGCATTTGCAGCTGCAGTGCTTGGAGGAAAGTGCAGAATCATTACGCATCAGATGCTGCAAATTTCACAAAGGATGTCGAAAATATACGTACGTTCACTCTTGGATTCGGATTATTCTCTGAATAAATATTTGATATTTTTTGAAATCTTTTCAGGGAAGGATTAGGAGAGGTATATGAAGGGGACGTGGCATTTGCTACTGCCCTTGAAGATTTTGGAAGTGGCCATAATGATCCTCATTTTGCTGCTTTAGGAGGTAAACCTCATCTTCTCTTTCTTTCTCTACTAAAATTAAATTAATATCTTTGGTTATTTTAGCCTTCAATTGATATGAAGGTTCAGGTTCAGCAGATCAGATGTGTACTCCAGTTGTTGCTATGTTTATTTACTCTTAGCTATGCTTTTAATTTCTTAACCTATGTGCTTCCGTTGACTATGAATAAGATTGCACTAAGGTTTATGTCTGTGCTGCTGACTCTGAAGAATTTTGCTTTGGTATTCCCAGAACCTGTGATGAGCAAATTTACTACTGCTTTGAGAGAAATCAGTACATACAAAGAACTTCTTCGGTCACAGGTAATGATTTGTTCCTAGTAAATCACAGGCTATTGTGCTTATTAGAATTCGTATTCTGTCCTGACTTATTGTGGTTTCTTAGGTAGAGCAGATGCTCACTGACCGGTTACAACACATTATGAATGTTGATATCCATGAAGTCAAGGTATGCTGTGACTTTGGTAGTAGATATTTACTTCTTTTTTTTAATGCATACACATAACAAAGTTGGTTATCATATGGTAAAACTATGGAATATTAGGATAATAGGATGTCATACTTGAAGATATGACTTATCTCCAGTGGATTATCAATTGAATTCAACAATGGACACAGTGGGAGAAGAGTTGAAATCATGATTTTGAAACAATGATTAGAAGCTGTTTAGTGGAATTAAGACCGATCAGTGTGAAAAATTAGTAATCTTTCACCATTTAATGTTCAACAATATATTCATATATTCTTGCCTTTTTATGCAGGAAGCTCGGAAGCGTTTTGACAAAGCTTCTGCTGTATATGATCAGGTGCTTCTCATTTGTGTTGAGATTTAACTTTTATTTAGATCAGTAGAGGCAACAATGTGTGCCTGCGTGTCTGTAAAAATTTCAATTGCAGATCTCCTGATCATAAGATGATAGCGATGCCCATTATATTATTTGCTACAGGCACGAGAAAAGTTTATGTCACTGAAAAAAAGCACAAAGCCTGATATTGCCACTACCATGGAAGAGGTAATTCTGGTAGCTTCTCTTTGGAATTTTTATTCATAACGTATTCCTGTTGCTTGTTGTGAGTTTGTATGATCTTTTAAATCTAATTTGGTATAGAGAAATTCCAGGAATTGCAGAATGCAAGAACCTCATTTGAAGAAGCACGTTTCAATCTGGTAATGTCAATTGCACATATATCTCACATTAATTTGAGCTTCTGAATTATAGCATGTATATCGTTATAATATAACAATAAAAGAAAATAAAATCCTCGTTATGTCTAAAACGAAAACATTTATCATCGGCTAGGTTGTTGCTCTCAATAATATTGAGGCCAAAAAGAGATTTGAGTTCTTAGAGGCTATCACTGGAATCATGGATGCTCATCTTCGATACTTTCAACAGGTATATGAAATACTCATTACATGGCTTTCTCATTATTATTATTATTATTATTATTATTATTATTATTATTATTATTATTATTATTATTATTATTATTATTATTTTATATTTTACTTTTTTCATATCTAGTATTTCACTTAATACATTTTTCAAGGTCCCTTCTGTTGCAGGGATATCAACTATTACATCAGATGCAACCTTTCTTTAGCGAGGTTTTGCTACTACTTCTATAAATTTTTTTTTTCCATTTATGTGATTGCTCATGCCATACATAGTTGAGAGCGTACTTTTCCACAGATAAGCAGATGTAGTTTCTTGAATTTTCTAAACTTATAAACCAAGGGTGATCAAGTAGCATAAAAACACAGTTAATGATGTATAACATTCAATTACTAGATTAGGGAAACACATTTGACTGAATGGAAAATTTTCTTTCATGTCTGAGGTGCCATTTCATTTCTTTTAGAAATACTATTCAGTATAGCACATTTAAAAATAGTATTCAACAGCATTGTCTAGAAATAATTACCAATTTAGTGGCTAAAATGAGAAACCTAAGGACATGATAGTCTTTCATGAGAGCCAGTTCGAAATATGGGAGCTTTCTTTCTTCAACTTGATGCTGAGAGGGAAAGGGCCAATTGCTGAAATATCTAACTCGACCATATTGCAGATTTTGGATTATGTACAGCAATCAAGAGAAAGTTATGATGAAGAGCAGATTTCTCTTTATAAAAGAATGGAAGAGTACAAAAAACGAGTTTATCAAGAGAGTAGAATGTCCTTAAATGGCCCTTATGGTTCTCCTAATGGAGACTCTGTCCATCCTTTTTCTAGGATATCAAATGAAGTGGCTGATGTAGTGAAGGAATCTGCTGCAAATGGAAAGGTATTTTACAATTTACACTATGAATACGATATTCAATGTCGACAATGTATTTAATTTTAGCCTATCTTAATCTCAAAAGTGCATGGTTTATACATATAGGTTGAAATCATTAGACAAGGTTTTCTCTCAAAGCGATCCTCTAATTTAAGGGGTGACTGGAAAAGAAGGTATTTTGTTCTTGATAGTCGGGGAATGCTATACTACTATCGCAAACCATGGAATGGTGGCACTGAAAATGGTTCTGGGCTTCTAAGTCGATGGCTTTCTTCTCATTACCATGGAGGTGTCCATGATGAAAGATATGCAGCACGTCACACAGTAAACCTGCTGACATCCACAATTAAAGCTGATTCTGATCAGTCAGATTTAAGATTCTGCTTCAGGATTATCTCACCATCAAAGAACTATACATTGCAGGTACTTGGTTTTTACATTATTTAAATTTGTTCTTACTTCTAAATTCTGATGATGCAATGGAAAGCAATGCAGGCAGAAAATGCAGTGGACCAGATGGATTGGATGGAAAAGATAACCGGAGTCATTGCATCCTTGTTGAGCGTCCAGTCACTGGGAACGGTACATAGTAGAATTTTTCTTTCAAATTCATTAATCCTCCAATGCTCATGTTATTTCTGATTAATATGATTATATAACATTTCTGTGACAGCCTCCCTGTGCTAAGCGAAAAACTGGAGACAGTGATACTGCTAAGAAGACTGATGTGCCAGAAAGTTCTCTAGATGATGGTCACACCGTGACTGACAAGTCTGAATCAAGGAAATGCACTACTCCCGGTAGCCAATATCGTACATATAAGAGTTTGCAGTTGCAAAGACACAATATGAAAAGTGAAAAGCCAATTGAAGTTCTAAGAAGGGTGAGTGGAAATGACAAGTGTGCAGATTGTGGTAAACCTGAACCAGATTGGGCATCCTTAAACCTTGGCATCCTTATATGCATTGAATGTTCCGGTATTCATCGTAATCTTGGAGTACATATATCAAAAGTAAGTCAATAAGGTTGCAGTTTTAAGTTTACCTTCAATGTTATGTATGGTTCGTTCCTTTGTAAACTCAGTGATGGAAACAAAATCCTTTTCCTTTTACTACTCATTTCTGCAGCTAAGGTGAAAAATATTTTTGGCAGGTAAGATCATTGACACTTGATGTGAAAGTCTGGGACCCTTACGTCTTAACCATGTTTAAGACACTGGGTAATTACTTTGCAAACTCAGTTTGGGAAGAGTTAGCTTCAAAGAGTACTTTGCAAACTGATGATAATGCATCTGTTGGGTAAGTATTGCTAACACTGATGAGAATAACTGTTCAGACATATGCTAACCAGCACCTACTATGTAGTTCATCCAATGCCAGGGGAGACAAAGTAAAAAAACCGAAACCTGATGATTCTATTTCATTAAAGGAGAAGTTCATTCATGCAAAGGTAACCTTAAAAAGATTGAAATTACTAATTAATGCTATTCTTATGTAGAAAGATTTGGGGGGGGGGGGGGGGTGGGTTCAATTTTGTGAATATCAATTTCTATTTTCTGTAGTTGGGCACCCCATATGTTGCACCAAACCTATTTGATATATAAGCCACTATAGCTGCAATTGATTCTACTTTGCATACTAGGTTAAAAACATAAAAAAACGTAGGATTTCATTGCCTGAACATGATTTTTGCAGTACTCTGAGAAAATGTTCATTTGCCGAACAAAAGAAAGCCACTATGTCCATTCTGTGGCAAAAAAAGTGTGGGAAAGCATTTGTGCCAATGACATGAAAGCAGCGTACCGGCATATTGTCAAGTCAGGTGTCGATGTCAATGCCATCAATGGCCACACATTATCTGGTATGTCTTATTACCCAAGAAATTGTTGTGGTTCTAAGACACAATTAGATTGCTTTCTTTAAAGAGATATTTATCCCCACACTTAATTACTATAGGATTGATGACAATATTCTCCCAAAATATAATGAAACCATTAAATTTTTTAGTTACCAATAATAAGACACTCTTAACTCTGTTGAACAAAGAACACTCTCCATAGTTAAATAAAATGTACACTTGGTATTTGTTATATATTTTCATACAGTAGGCAATTATCTTTTTATATATACAAAAGAAGTAACCAAAATACAAGCACAAAGCCAACAAAATCATAAGTCACGTATGAACTTAAAGGTTGTAACTTTTCATTGCATAATGGGTACAACAGTACATTGCAACCTTTCAATGCCAAAGATCATAACTCATGTATGACCGTTTAAATGAAAATTAAAGAAACGATTAATAAACCGTTTATTTCAATATTAATAAAATTAATATTAAATATTAAATTTGTAAATATCTTTTAAATCTGAGTCCCAAAAAAGTTTCTAGTGTGAATACCATTGTTTGGTGCTCTGCAGAAGGTTCTTGTAACATGACTTCATCAGATAAATCAAACATATCATCACCATCTCAACGTGAAAATCAGCTGATGAATGAGAACATACAACTTGGTTCTGGTGTGCTTCACCTGGCATGCATCACTGCTGATGCTGGTATGGTGGAGTTGCTCCTACAATATGGTGCAGACATTAATGCTTGCGATTCGAAAGGTCAGACACCACTTCATTACAGTATTACTGCAGGAAATACTGAAGCTGCAAAAGTGCTACTTATGAGGTAAATTAATTAACATTGCTGGATGGGTTTCTTAGACATATATTCCTAATAACGTTGCTTATCCTTGTATTCTTAGATAATTTCAAATTTCAGTTTAATGTTTACTTTTCCTACCGTCTTGTTATTTACAGGGGGGCCAATTCAAATGCTGCAGATAAAGAAGGCAACACTCCTATTAAGCTAGCATCACAGTCCAACTCCATTGACGCTGAAACCTTGGCTCTCTTGGCAAGAAGATGACATATATGACAACAAAAACTACCCTTAAGCAGTCATTGATTTTCCATGTCTCAAGATTAAATCAAACCTATAGTTTGAGTGCAATGGATAAAGGAGAAACGTAACTAGAACTAGCTAGCCATGCATATAAAGTGATGCAAAGGGGGCTGGAGTTGGACCACGATATATACTTGAAGGATGTGGGGCTACAACCATCTCGGTGTCGCAGGCTCTACTCTCTTTGAACTTTTGAAATTTGGATCATTATTATGATCGTGTAACCATGTCCATATGTATTCTAAACGGGGTATACGAAGAAGGGTTAACATATAGAGCATTAAAGTAAATTCTATAGAAAAATTACACAACTTTTATTGCACTAAAAAAATGATGAATTTAATTATCAAAAACGAAATTCAGGAGAAAATATGAAGGACGATAGTCGGAAAATGTGAATATTAATAAAGTTGTTGATTGTGAGAGTTGCTCCTTCAATGTTCCATCCTTTTTGAAGTTATAGATAAAAAAAAAAATACAGAAAAGCTCTGCATACAAGCGCTAACGACTTGTATGCTTTACAAGTTACTTAACACCCTAAAACCTAAAACGCGCTCCAATGGCTACGTCGTATACACGCGCTATATATAACTACCAAATTTAAAAGATTTGTTTCCTTCTTCGTTTTCCTTATTTGCAGATTTGCTCGTTCTTCTTCTCGCGAAGCTTCCCCTGGTTTCTTCGATCGTTCTTTTCCCCTCCTTTCTCACTCGTTTCTTCTTCGTCATTTACGTTAGTTCCTCTCTCTATAACTCCAGCTTCGTTTTCTATTTGATTTTTTGTTTTATGAAATCAAAGTTTGAACTCGTTTTGAAGATAATGGATGATTCAACCTCAGATTGTCAGCTGAATCCAAGCGAAGTGGATTATGAATTTGAATCTAACAAAGTTCCTGAGGTTTGATTTACATAGGATTACTATGAATTTTGTTGCAGTAATTTGTATAGCATTGTGTAGGTGAATAATTCGTGAACATTGACTATCAAACTAACGCATGAAGATAAATCTGTGGATTGAATGTAATGTATTAGTTTTGATTAATTTTCTGGAATTTATAGCAGACGATCAAGTGTAGATCAGAACTTTTTTGGGTGTATTTTTGAGGGAAGTGTGGCTGTATTTACAGTTTACTGGTTTTTCTGTTATTTTAACTGAGTTGTTGTGGTTCAGGTGTATTATATCAGACACGATTAGGTGTGTTTCTAGTTTTTGACATGGTGTATTCTGCAGCCTGTGTATTTACAGTTTATGGCTTTTATTGTCATTTTAGTTGAGTTGTTGCGGTTCGGTGTATTATATCAGACATGATTGGGTGTATTTTTAGTTTTTGACATGGTGTATTCTGCAGCCTCTCTCTGTTTTTGATGACCAGTTTGTTCCCAAGGTTGAAATGACCTTTACCACCCTTGAAGATGCTGAAAAAGTTTACAGGAACTATGCCAAGGCTGCAGGGTTTTCTACAAGAGTTCGGAGCACAAATAGGAAGGGAAACGAGATTAAGAACCAATTGATTACATGTAGCAGAGAGGGAAAATAGAAATCTAAAATATCTCAAACAGCACAGGGAACTAAGCATGTCCATTCGTCGTACAATAGAGAATAACGAGGAGGCTGGTATTAGACTAAGCAAAACTTACCAATCATTTGTTGCGGCTGCCGGGGGTCATCGTGAGTTAAATTTTATTGAAAATGATATGAGGAATTACATTACGAGAGAAGTGCGAGAAGCGTGGGTGTGCTTAAAGACTCATTTGATAGGAATTGAAATGATTTTCTGCTGAATTTTGGTCTTGTGGACAACAAGTGGCTTTCAGGTAATGTTTGTTTAAAATCTGCAGCAGAGGTATAAATTCAATTTTTTTCGGGTGTATTTATAGTCTGTGTTTGGGTGTATTCTGCAGATCTCTATGAAGACCGTCATATATGGGTTCCAATCTATCTGAATCACCACTTCTGGACAGGGATGAGAAGCACACAAAGGAGCGAGAGCATGCATTCTTTTGGGTGTAAAAGCAGTGTTCTTTTGGGTGTATTTCTGAATTTTCTTATATTTCACATTTTACATATATATACATATATATACTTCAGAATCTTGCTTTTATGTTATAAAATACTGTTTTTTTACAACGGTTTAAGGGTTTTAGGTATTAGGGTTTAGGGTTTTAGAATTTACGGTTTAGGTTTTAGGGTTTACGGGTTAGGGGTTAGGGTTTAGGTTTTAAGTGTTTAGGGTTCAGGATTTTAGGGATAAAGCATCAGGGGGATAGATTTTTGGGTATATATTCAACTTTCTTTGGGTGTAAAAAATGGCAGGTTATGGGTGTATATTTAGTTTGATGTTTTTCTTCATATTATAGTACCTGTAATTTATACATTTTGAATACAGCAGAGAGAGTTTAATTATTGAAAGAAATTTTACAATAAACTGGATTATAATTGGAAAATTTTTACAGCATGTGTTCAATTTGTTACAGGACTATATAACATTTACATTAATCAATGTCAATATCCTTAGAATCTATCTGACAATTTGGTGATGCACCCTTAGCGGCGGGATGTGCATCAGGCCACCAAATCCCAAATCCCTAACAATTGTTTTCTTCTCCTCGCTCATGTTTTTGAATTTCTCACTTAACAAATGTGTTGCACACTTAAGGTCTTTGGTTTGCTGTAAACAAAGCAAAATTATAGTCAGATATATTTCTATTATATAAAACTGATTTCATCTAAGACATATATTTGTTCTTACATTTTTTTCAGCTTGGTTTCTGCCTGCCATTTTTTCTGAAATGAAAAATACACCCATAGATATCAGTAAGATACACCCATAGATGTGATTCAGATACACCCATAGATATGAGTCAGATACACCTATAGATATCGGTCAGATATCACTCAAACATGCATTAATATACAAGGTCAAGCAATATACACCCATGGACAAGCAAATATTAGAACAGTTGCAACTGTTGACTATATTATAGTATATCAGTTCAGAAATATACACCCAACATTTTATGCCATATACACCCAACAAATTACTCCATATACACTCACCAAACTACGGAATATACCCCCAAAAATCAGTTACCAGAAGAACTAGAACAACAAGAACAGTAACACCTACAAGAACGAAGAAGAACAGTGTAACATAGAAGCAAGAATAACAGTAAAACCTAGAACATTATAAACTGTAAAATGAGACGTAGAGCAAGAAGAACAGTAAAACCTAGTTCGAAATCTGGAAAATATACAGGAATGGTAATGTAACGTACCTTGAGTATTATAGCTTTGTTTTCTCTGGAGATTCTTGAACGAGAGTTTTATGGTGTGTTGATGGAGTTTTCGAATGTTAGCGACGAATTGTATATCTTGAGTTTCGAATGTTGCTCGAAAATGGAAGGGTTGCGTTTTCTCTGAATGGCTTTGAGAAGTGGAAGAAGTGGAAGAGTCTGCCATTAAGGGGCGGTTTACGCGAAGAGAAGCGTAACCGTTTTAGTGGGAGCGCGTGAATATTACGCTCCATTCAATATAATTAGTGCGCGTGTGGAATGTTTGTGGGTTGGGGGCTTGTAACACTTGTAAGGCCTTATTGCTTGTATGTGTAGCAGGCCCGAAAAAAATATTCTATCATTTTTTTATATATTTCTTTTATAATTTTGAGTTTAACTAATTTGTATTCTAAGGACGTATGTTAAAATTTTAAAATGAAAAAAATTTTATATACAAAATATTTAAAATTTCAATGCATTTATTTTATATTTATTAAAAAATATTTAAAAACTTTCACCAATAGTAATTTTATGGTGTGTCTTAATCTTAAATTTTATATCTTTTATATGATATAAAATTTTGTTGAGTCTGCAGCGGAATTTTGACTTCTAATAGCTACAAAGTAATATGAAATTGAACACTACTCACAATAATGCACTCGCTATATAATTACTAAAGAGAAAAGGAAATAAAATAAAATAATAATAATAATATGAAAAGAAGATGTGAATGTAGTTGTTATTGTTGATGATGATTGAATTGAAATTCTACAAACGTTTATATAGTGGTTATATGCTATAATTTCAACGGATAGAAATAAAACTTTCCTATAATAACTCTTAGCCTTCCTTTTCTTAGCCTTCCTTTTCTTTCTCTCTCCCTCACAATTCTCCACCTCGTTCACAATTTGAAATCTACGCAAATTTTGGACGATCAAAGAATGGTATTCGTATTCGGTTGCATCATTTGACAATGACTGCCTAACGTGGAACAATATTGAGCAATTTCAAACAGTATTAGAACTTGCTTCCTGACACCACTTTAGTCAACATGTCAGCGGAATTTTCATCCGTGTGTACTTTTACAAGAGAAATGTCACCTTTCTCCATAACATCACGCACGAAGTGATATCTAACATCAATATGCTTAGTACGAGCATGATGAACATGATTTTTAGCCAAATGAATTGCACTTTGACTATCACAATTCAGATCCACGCAATCTTGCTTCAGCCCTAAATCATCTAGAAGACCCCTTAGCCACAGTGCTTCTTTCACCCCTTCTGCTACTGCCATGTACTCAGCCTCTGTAGTAGATAGTGCCACTGTAGCTTGTAACATCGATCGCCAACTAACCGGAGCACCATGTATTTTATATACATAACCAGTCGTAGAACGTCTTCTATCTAGATCACCAGCATAATCAGAATCAACAAAGCCACTGATTTGACATGATTTTCCACTAAAGCATAAACCTGTGTCAATGGTGCCCTTAAAGTATCTTAATATCCACTTGACTGCTTCCCAGTGTGCCTTACCCGGGTTTGCCATGAACCTGCTAACAACACTTACTGCCTGTGAAATATCCGGGCGTGTACATACCATAGCATACATTAGGATATCGACTGCACTAGCATAAGGTACATTTTCCATGTAAGACTTATCTTCTGCTGTTGTGGGAGATTATTTACCAGAGAGCCTAAAATGTGTAGCCAACGGCGTTACCACCGATTTAGCATTTTTCATTTCAAATATTTCAATAACACGCTCAATATACCTGCTCTGGCTCAAGAACAATTTTCGGCTTGATCTCTCTCTTTTAATTTTCATGCCTAATATTTTCCGTGCAGCACCCAAATCTTTTATTTCAAATTCTTTACCAAGTTGAACCTTTAACATATCTATCTCCACCTTGCTCTTAGAGGCAATAAACATGTCATCCACATACAATAGAAGATAAATATAATCACCTTCAGGAAGCGTACGAATGTATACACAACAATCATAATTACTTCTGGAAAAACCTTGTTTCAACATAAAGGAGTCAAATCGTTTATACCATTGCCGAGGAGATTGTTTCAATCCATATAGTGATTTTCTCAAGTGACATACATGACTTTCTTTACCCTCAACCTTGAAACCCACAGGTTGATACATGTAGATTTCTTCCTCTAAGTCACCGTGCAAGAACGCAGTCTTCACGTCTAGTTGTTCCAACTCAAGATCACCATGAGCAACAAGACTTAAAAGCACTCGTATGGAAGTGTGTTTCACCACAGGAGAAAATATCTCGTTGTAATCAACACCTTCTTTCTGTGCAAATCCCTTCGCTACTAACCTAGCTTTGACTCTTATACCATCTGACTTAGTAGGATCTTCTTTTCTTTTATATACCCATTTACAACCAATTGCAGTCTTTCCCACGGGCAACGGGACCACTTCCCATGTCTTGTTCTTATGAAGAGATTGCATTTCTTCCTCCATGGCGACCAGCCAACTCTCTCTATCTTTGTCTTTGATAGCATGTTTGAAGGTGACCGACTCAACATCCTCCATCGAGAGTGCATAATCTACCAAGTTTACCTGCCCATAATGTCTCAGAGGCTTGTCTGACCCGAATTTCTGAACGAATTTATAATTCCTCTTTGGCCTAGTAGATGTCAAAGAATCCTGCTGTTACTGTTGTAATGCATGCGCATTTTCTCGCTAAATTTCCTCATGATCGAGTTCATCATCTGCGTCATCTTGAGTAGCATTAGGATGCTCCACCTGAACATTACTAGAATCTATTTGTTGGTATTTAGACTCTATCTCCACCACTTGGGTATTTGAAGTTTTTCCAACATCACCATCATCTGCCATCTTATCTTTAGACAAAGCTACCATAGATCATTCATCAAAGGTAACATCTCTGCTAATTACAAACGTAGAATCATTTATGCTCCAAAGATGATAGCCTTGAACCCCTCTTGGATATCCCAAAAAATTGCCTTCTTAGCTCTATCATCAAGCTTATTATCTTTGACATGATAATAGGTTGTGCATCCAAAGACTCTGAGTTTCTTGTAATCTACATGTTCACCTGACCACACCTTATAAGGTGTGTCTCCATCTAGAGAATAATGTGGGGATCGGTTCACTATGTAGCAAGCTGTAGCAATCGACTCCGCCCACCATTCTCTGCCTAACCCGGAATTAGAGCGCATACACCTTGCCTTCTCAAGTAGCGTACGATTTAGTCGTTCAGCGACTTCATTCTGTTGTGGTGTTTCTCTAACTGTCCAGTGTCTTGCAATGCTTTCTCGATCACAGAACTCCTTGAAAGCTCCATCCGTGTACTCTGTGCCATTATCTGATCGTAGAGTTTTCAACTTCCTACCCGTTCGATTTTCAACCATTGCTCTCCACCGCTTAAAAGTGTTGAATACCTCATTCTTATGTTTGAGGAAGTAAATCCAAACATACCTGGAATATCATCAACAAAAGTAACAAAATACCTGGAACCACCCTTGGAAGTAACTTTAGCCGGGCCCCAAACATCAGTATGCACGTAGTCTAACAACCCTCTGCTTTTGTGCTTGCTTGTAGAAAACTTCACCCTATGTGCCTTTCTATACACGCAATGCTCACAAAATTCCATTTGTGGTTTCTTCATATTCTTCAGCAAACCTTGTCCACAAAGCAATGATAGACCTTTCTCTGACATATGTCCAAGCCGCATGTGCCATATTCTCGTGCAATCTGTTTGATCTCTACTTCCACCGATTCCAACTGCTAACTCACCTATAACCGTTGTCCCCAAAAGAGAATAAAGATTATCGTGACAAACTCCTTTCATCACTACCAAAGAACCACGAACAACTTTCAGTACCCCATTTTCCGCAACTATTTTGCAACCATTTTTCTCCAACAAACCTATGGAGATCAGATTTTTTCGCAAGTCTGAAATATGTCTCACATCCTTTAAGGTTTTTACGACACCATCATGCATCTTGATTCTTACAGTACCCAACCCCACAGTTTTTCAAGCATGATCATTTCCCATTAAAACTGTGCCACAATTTATGCTTTGATAGGTAGTAAACCACTTTCTATTTGGGCACATATGGTGAGATGCTCCTGAATCAAGAATCCACTTATTGAAGATTTCATAAGATTGTTCTGTCACAGAGTAACAATCTTCCTCATCATTTGAGACGTAGCTTGCTTCTTGCTTTTCTTTTGGTTGTCATTGTTCTGTTTCTTGAAAGTTATCCTTTTATTTGGACAATTTGCTTTGAAATGTCCAACCTCACCACATTTAAAGCATGTTCTCTCCGCATGAGGTCTAGATTTTGGCCTAGACTTTCCACGCTTATTACCTTTTCCTCTTTCATTAGTCATTCCTCTAGCCGCGAACAATCCTTGTGCTTGATCATTATACTCTCTTCCATTTGAAGATGACATTACACTTGTAGCAACCTTACGTAGATCATCCGCTAAAAGTGATGCCCTCGTCTCATCCATGGTTAGAGTGTCACCCACCAGCATCAATGTCTGCACCAGATTTTCATAGGACTTTGGTAATGAAAGTAACAATATGAGTTCCTGATCTTCATCATCAACCTTGACATCTATATCCTTTAAGTTTGATATAATCCTATCAAACTTATTGATATATTCTTGGATTGAGGTGCCTTCCTCCATCTTGCATGTATACAATTTGGATTTTAAGTAGATCCTGTTAGTTAGAGTTTTCGTCATGAAATTACTCTCTAACTTTGTCCAGACGCCTGCTGCAGTTGCTTCTTCGTTCACCAAGAAAGCAACATCCCTCTCAAGGCATAAGATTATTGCAGCCTGTGCCTCAAGATCTAATTCTTCTCAATCCTCATCTTTCATTTCTTCTAGCTTCTTCTCTTTTCTTGCCAGTGCCTTGTGTAACTTTTGTGATATAAGCAGATTTTTCATCTGCATCCTCCAATAGGAAAAATCATTTTTCCCATTGAACTTCTCGATTTCATATTTGCCTACTTTGACATTACCACTAGTAGAAGTCATTATATTCAAAGTTGAATTTTACCACTAAAATAATGAATAATATAACGTTGGCTCTTGATACCAATTGTTGAGTCTGCAGCGAAATTTTGACTTCTAATAACTACAAAGTAATATGAAATTGAACACTACTCACAATAATGCACTCGCTATATAATTACTAAAGAAAAAAGGAAATAAAATAAAATAATAATAATAATATGAAAAGAAGATGTGAATGTAGTTGTTATTGTTGATGATGATTGAATTGAAATTCTACAAACGTTTATATAGTGGTTATATGCTATAATTTCAACTGATAGAAATAAAACTTTCCTATAATAACTCTTAGCCTTCCTTTTCTTAGCCTTCCTTTTCTTTCTCTCTCCCTCACAATTTTTTTTTATCAATTATTTTTAATATCAAAAATAAAAAATAAAAGAAGTCTACGTAAAAACAGTATTAAAGTATTTTTCAATAAATAATATTGTTCCTTTTTCTCATGAAATAATATTGTCCTTACATGGTAAGAATTAAAGGTCTCCCATCACTCCAGCCTTTCATGTAATTTTTTGTTGGGTTATCAAGTACTTTTTTTTATGTTTTTTGGTTTTTGGTTATCAAGTACTTTTGGTACATGCAGATAATAGATTATTGTTTAACGACAAATTTTGATGTTCAAGAACTGAACAAAAACAATGGCAGCAAAAAGATTAATTATTGTTGTTGCCGATAATCTACATTCTACAGATGTCAAAAACTACAATTTTTTCCAAAAAAAAAATTAATAAAGAATATAATCTATAATATAAAATAAATTTTTTATTCAGTCACATTCATTTTTTGAGATGATTATTTAGGTTGTTAATATAGGAAATACTTATTTTTATTTACTTATATTATATACATAATTAAATATATGTTATTTATCAAAATTAAATTCTTTAATAAATACTTAATTATTTTTTATTCTTTTCATTCAGTGTACGTCCTTGCTAATTCTGAAGAATTATGTGATGATAAACAATGCTTATCATTTAAGGAGTACACACTGAGAGATCTAAGAGACCGAATTGAAGCCTTGTAAGTGAAAGTGTGCACATGGAAAACCATATATAGCGTTGTTCTTACAAATTAAACAAGTGTCCATGCAACGTAACTGAAACTGAATATATGATATGAAACTGTAACTGAACGTTGTGCTTAACTAACTTGTCATGACCAAAAAAAAAAAAAACCTAACTTACTTGTCCTTAGCTTGGAGCAAATAATTAACTGATTCTCGTCATTCTCACCAGTTACCACTTACTAACCCTAATTCATTGTTCACAGTAATGCATCTTTTCAAGTATTTATTAGTTGATTATTGCTATGATGCCTATAGAACTAAATGTCTAACACAAATATAAAAAAGTGGGTTTTACTTATATTTTCTCTTTCATCACAAAAAAAAAAAAAAAATCATGTCTAAGCAAGTTAGGCAACAATTTTAAAGGCACTGTAGAATCTCCTTTAATAGTTATTGGATGAAAGTATCTTTCGGATAAAAAATAATTAAATAATATTCGTCTATCTCCCCAATCCCCATGCATTGATTCGCTGAATTTTGCTGTTTTCTATGTGTAGCATAATAACACACACAAGGGAGCATGGTGTGATTTTTGAAATCTCCCTCCTTATGTATGTGCTGTATTATTATATTTAAATAGAAAAAATATAGCTAAACAATGAAAATATAAAATAATGTAAATAATAGATATATCAGATGTTTATTTTATTAGTATATGAGTGGTTATTTTAATATTAAAATTTAGAGAATTAATTTAGAAGTGTAATGTATTTTAATTTAATTGATAGTTATTCATATTGTTCAATAAAATTATTGTCCTCTTAGCATTCTCCATTCAAATAATGTCATGGGTATTACACTTAAAGTTCATCATTATTCCGTAAAGGTCTAACTAGTGAAGAACGATTCAAACGCATAGGAAAAAACATGTAGCACGTCGTCTATGTGGGGGTTTGAATTAGAAATGTGAATCATATCTGATAAGGGTAACAAAGTAATTATGCCAGACAAATCAGTTACAAGTTAGTTAGTGTGGTCTAAAGTCTTCCCTCCATCCATGTTACTGATGTCTGTGTAAAAGGAATTGTATGAAATGCTGAGTAATGATTAATATGTTTTGACATTCAATAACTTGTATAACAAGTCATAACAGAATACATATTTTTCTTCTGTGATCCTTCATTCCTCTGCATCCTTTTCCATTTTCTCCTCTATCTCTCATTTTCTTCCTATACACGAACTCTTTCAATATCATAATATATATACAGTGGCAGAGCTTGAAAATTTTTTTTGGAGGGCCAAAAATCTTAATAAAAAATTATATAATAGTATTTATATTAAAATAAAATTTATAAATATAATTATTTTATTTTTAAATTTATTATTAATATGTAAGATTATATGGTTAAGATTAATAAAAATAATCTGATTTTGATTAATAAATTTTTTTGTTTAATTAATAAGCCAATTTGATTTAAATAAAAAATCAATTATAAAAAATCAGTTTTTACATGAAAAAAATTAATTTTTGCATATAAAATATTTTTATTTAAAAAATTTTTTTTACCTAAAAATGATTTTTCTTTTTAAAAAATTGATTTTTTATTTAAATTATATACAATTAATTTTACTGTTGATAATATTTATTTCTCAAAAATTTTAAGATTAATTATTTTTATTATACTTTATTACAAATTAAATATATAATACAAAAAAATAAAATCTTAAATTTTTAATAAAATAAAATATTAAAATTTATTAATGTAAACAGTGTTATACTATAATGACATTAATTTGTAAAGTTGATTTAAAAATAAATAATAATTTTTTTAATAACTATTACTATTAGTTATATTATAATTTTTATTATTTTAAAAATAAAATAATGCATGAAACTATATAAGTAGCTAAATATAATTTAGTGTTAATTCTATAGTGATATTTAATTTGTAACATTGATTTAAAGATATGTCACTTGTTGTTGATTTAAATATATGCTATTTGATATGTCAAATAAGATATGATAAAAAGTTTGAAAGAATGATAAAGATGGACATAAAATTCAAATATATAAGTTGAAAGTATATCAATTTAATCAAACAAACTAATTTTATTTTTTTTAGAGTAAAATTATTAATATTTTTACAAAAATTTTGGGGCATGGCTCCCTTACCCTAACAAAGTTCCGCCAATATATATATACCAACTTCGAATTCACTTTCCTAGTCAAATCTTTTCTCTCTCTTTTTATTAGAGGTATGCAAAGGAATAATTAAACGTTCCCACATTATAAGTACCAATAACCTATAAATTAAAGTAAGGTAAAATTTTTTGTCAAAAACATGACAAACAAGTTTAATTAAAAGCTAAGGTTGATAACAGTATATATATCTTCAAAATTGTGGGAGAACTTCATTTTTACGAATGAAAGGACTAAAGGAGGGGGAAAAGAAAGGATATTAAAGGAGATTAGAAAATACTATGTGGGAATATATAGATAGGAGACAGAAATAAGACACTTTGAAACTGTGTGTGCATAAGCCTACTTAATCATTATTCTCTTTAAAATATTGAATTCCAAAGTTGACCGCTCAATACATTCCAAGTTATTATTAGGTACGGTCGTAAGCAAGCTTTGTTTTTACTTTTTAGTAGCGCACCACACTATTGCAAACAAAAAGGAATATTAACATTTAACAGCAATAATAGGAACAGTTCGAACCTTATCTTGACATACCTTCAAAGTTTAACCCTCTGTGTAAACACACATCGGATGCTAATTTATATAATTAGAAAGTTATATATGAAAACTAAACATAAATAAGTTGTTTCATATATATTAAAGAAGAATGTTAATTAGGGATGAATATTTTTTGTAAAAAAAAAAGGAGAAAATTGGTTAATATTAATTTAAATTTTAGATAAAAATAAAGAAAAAAATATTGTTCACCTTTTTTTTTTTGTAGTAAGTATATTTTCATATGTGACTCAAAAAAAAAAATGCAGAGTTAAAATTTAGTTATTAATAAGGATAAGGATATAACAATATTGCCATGAAGTAGTGGTTAACGCAGTTTGCATTTGAATGAAAGAGCCACTTTATTCAATAATTCTATGGAAAAATATAGTTGGATTGGACCAAAAACAAGTGGCAGCATATTGACTGCATATATTTAAATCTATATCTAAATCTGAATATATATGTAAGCTACTGAAGTTGATGTACGGCTATTTAATTTTTAAACATGATGAGCATATTGAACATACATATTTTAATTGAAGTCTTGGTGGTCACAATAATTATGAGAGAAATTTGAGGGTCTATCGATATTAATTAATAATATTTTGGGTTAATATCATATTTTTATATTATTAAAATTTACAAATTTAAATTTTAGAATATATGATTTAGTTAATTTTATATTTTTTAGATATGTATAAAATTATATTTATTGACTAAATATTGACCTAAAATAACAAGTTTTGTTGGTAATATAACATTGTTCAAAAACATACAAGAGGACTTGCTTGCTTCTCTCTTTTGGAAAACAAATTAAAAAGGAATGCATATGGTTAGTTCAATTATTCAGCCGAAACGTTTATAGCTGGACAACATTGTCACCTGCTACCAAGGCCGGTAGTAATATTGTATTGCCACCACTCATCACATCTCAAAGCTTCTATTTTTCTATTCACTCGAAACGAAAATTCCACAGACGGTCGGTAGAAACAAAACATAGACGGAACCCTGGTGCATCACTAGCTACCAGCCCATCAAATTATTAAAAAAAAGTAAAGTATATTTTTTGTCCCTGAAGTTTACTAAAAGTTTTAAAATTACCCCTAAGTTTCAATTTTATCTCAAAAGTTTTCGATTTGCATCAATTTTATCCCTGAACGTTAACAGCATTGAAATCACTAACAGACGTTAGTGACGTGGCAATAAAGGAGTTCTATGTGGCAACTATGTGTGTGAGTCATTTCTAAAACGTTTTTTAAAATAATTTTTAATTTTTTTGTTTAAAAATTTATATTACAAAAATAATATGGCTAAAAATCACAACCTCAAACCCTAAAATTAACTTCTTCATTTACGTCTTCCTCTTCATCTTCTTCACTGTGTGTAAGAATAAAAAACCCTAACGAATGGCTTCTCAAGGCTCTGTATCATCACAAAAAAGCAGTCGGAGACGAGGAACGCTTACATGCAACTGTGGTGAACCCCCTGTACTGAGATGGTCGAAGACACCAGAAAATCCTGGCCGGAGATTTTGGGGCTGTGTATATTTTGATGTAAGTTTTGAGTGCTTTTTATTTTTGATGTCTTCATGAGTTTCTTCAAGTTCTTTTTTTTTTGTTTATGTTGCAGATTGGGAAGGAGTGCACATTTTTTTCCTGGGCAGATGGAGTTGCAGAGACAGAAGAGGCTGAGGTTGCAAGGTTGAAGATGAAGATTTCCACCTTGAATACTAAATTAGTTTATGCTAAATGTAAACTATTGGTGGCTGTTATTTTTGGTGTGTTGGGTTGGTTTATGGTGATGTTAATGGTTTATTTGTGGGTGAAGAATGGAACCCATTTGAGATTAGGGTATTAATGCGTTTGGGACAGCTGAAATTAGCAGAAGTAAGAATAGATTGACTGGTTGTAATCAGTTACAAAACTGTACTCAACTCGAAAACTTGTTAATATAGTTGTCCTTGAAGTTTAATTTATGTTTCAAAAATATCCCTGAAAGGATTAAAATAGTTTGGCACTAAAATTGGCATTAAGAACCTGTTGTGGCAGAGACAAACTCAAGTAATGAGAGATAATTTCAGCAGTGAACTAAAATAAATTTGCATGAATGAATCCATCACATTAGTCATTATCAAAATAACATAAGTTGTTAATCAACATAATCTCTAATTAACATAAGTCTAACCAAAGTAAAAACTTAATTACATAAGTCCTAAGCAAAATAATTCAGCAACAAAGAAAGAATTGGAGTCATAAGTCATAAGTCATAATACAAAATGCCAACATTTTTCAATCTTCCAAAATAAACACCAAACACCAGATGTGACACAACTAAGACCCTGTGAGAGCACTCTGAGTCTGACTCCCTTGTGATGAGGGTTGTCCCTGTGCAGTTGAAGTAGAGTTGCTCCTAAGAATTCTAGTTGGTCTTGGTGGCTGAAATTTTTTGTGTGCATTTGGTTGGGTATTAGGCCTTGTTGCAACACTGGCCAACCTGGTCCTCTTATGCACTGAGCCAGTAGATCCAGCATTCCTTGTAGTGCTGTGCTGGGCTGGTGATGTTGTAGCAGTTCCAGCATTATTGTTTTGGGCTGGCGATGCTGGGATGGGGCAGCAGTTGTTTCCTATGATGGACATGAACAAAAAACAGCAACAAGTTACAGTTATGAAGAGGTAAACATCATAAGAAACAATTATGAAGAGGTAAACAGCATAAGAAACAGTGTTATGTATGAAACTATATTTAATAGACAAGTACTCACGTTTGGCCTTCTAAGAGGGCAGCCTCGCTTGTTGTGACCCAATTTCAGACAACGAGAGCATTTTTGTTGTAACCCCAGCCTAGATGTGCTTGGGCCCTGTGGTTCTTCACCCTCCCCTTGCTCTTTTCTTAGGCCTCCCAATTGGCACTCTATGTGGTGGAGGCATCACATCTGGGTGACTAGTTCTCTCCCACATTGTATGTCCATTACAAGGGTTAATCATGGGGGTATAACAAGCCATAAGCAGCTTTAGTGTACAGCTTGCAACATATTTTGAATATCATCCTTAGCACAATTAATTGCACTAACTGCATGCGGACAAGGTAAACCTGTCATTTGAAACTTTTACAAGTACACTCTTCTTCAGAAGATCCCTACAAATTTGTCCCTGCCTCTTATGACTTCAAATTTGAAATACGGCAGCAACCGGAAAACCACCACCTAGAAGCATCTATTTCCTTTTGTAACTTAAGCTTAATCCTAGGAAGAATATCTATACTTCTCAATAAATACCCTATTTTCAGCCCATCTCTTCACAAATAAACTCTAATATCTTCTAGCATTGTCAATATTAGTTTTTCCCTTGATTCAACAATTGCAGAGTTAAAGCTTCACACATTATTGACAAGAGCGTCACATTTAGGATAGAATTCAAACCTTGATTTAGTCCATACTTTGGACGAATTCCTATCAAGTGTCGATAGGGCACCCTCACTAATGGCTCGGATTTCCATCAACTCCTTTTTTCATGCTGCTGATATGTACATTTTGCAGCTCTCCACATCCTTTTCTTAAGATTCAGCCCTGGAAAATTTTTTTTGAAGTTGGCATAAAGGTGTCTCACACAAAATCTGTGATCAACACCTGGAAGTAATTCATCAAACGTTGGCACCAGGCCCTGTTGGTGCAAAGTGCACAATTTTAATATAATGATCAAATAATTAGTTTAATACAGCAGCAAATACCATCGTTTACATATACTGATTCACATGAACTAACTAATTCACAGCAATTTATAACAGCAATATATAACTATATATAAAAGAACATTACAAGAACAACAACATGTAGTGCAGAAGCCACATGACTAACTAATTCACAGCAATTTATAACTATATATAAAAGAACATTACAAGAACATTAACATATAGTGCAGCTCTCCACATGACTAACTAATTTACAGCAATTTATAACTAATTATAAAAGAACATTACAATAACATTAACATATAGTGCAGAAGCCACATTACTAACTAATTCACAGCAATTTATAACTAATTATAAAAGAACATTACAAGAACATTAATATATAGTGCAGCAATTTATAACTAATTATAGAAGAACATTACAAGAACATTATTATAAAAGAACATTACAAGAACATTAACATATAGTGCAGCAATTTATAACTAATTATAAAAGAACATTACAAGAACATTAACAGATAGTGCAGAAGCCACATTAATAACTAATTCACAACAATTTATAACTATTTATAAAAGAACATTACAAGAACATTAACATATAATGCAGAAGCCATGAACGTGCTAATTATAAAAGAACATTACAAGAACATTAATTTAACTAATTAAATAGACATAAAAATAGGGCAAATCTTAATTACACTAAATAAGTTAGTAAATTACCTTTTGTTAGTCAGACATGAACGTGCTACGTAATAATTTATCCACTCTATATCATCAATTAGGTTGAGAGGAACCACGTCATGAATCTTTGTCTCAGCCTCCACGACGCATGCTATAGGTAGCATCTGGTCATTCGGATCCACCCCATAGCAACCAATAGCCATCTCCATATGGTGTCTTCAAAAAGCAACCATCAAACCTTATCATAGGCCTACACTTCATGACTCTCCTTGCAAGCCTTTAAGCAAAAATCCTATGAAATCGTGGACTTAGGTCGACCGATGTATCGGGGTGCTCAGTTTGGCTGCTGGAGTAATTGAACATGCAGCTTCACAGATGAACCCAGGATTGGTGTGCGCAGCAACTCATGGCAATAGTCGTAAGTCTTCTATACTGCTCCTAAAAGTTCTTAATGTCAACCAGTGCAATCTGCTTGGCCCGAAATGCCTTTACTCTTGAAATCTGCACATCCACTTCCTAAGAGTCCTACTTTGTATGGTGCCCAGCTTCAACTTCAGATTCTCTTCTACTTTTCTCCTGAAGACCTTCGCTAGCCACTTCGACTTCATCACTTTTAGTCAAATACAGTGTTACAAGAATGATGATCATTAACTGTTCTTAGCTGCCAACTACTTCATTGGCCATCTTCACCGCATATGCAAACCATTCACAACCTCTCCACACTTAGCCCAGATGAACCAGGATTGGTGCGCAGCAACTCATGGCAATAGTCGTAAAGTCTTCTATACTGCTCCCTAAAAGTTCCATTAATGTCAACCAGTGCAATCTGCTTGGCCCGAAATGCCTTTACTCTTGAAATCTGCACATTCCACTTCCTAAGAGTCCTACTTTGTATGGTGCCCAGCTTCAACTTCAGATTCTCTTCTACTTTTCTCCTGAAGACCTTCGCTAGCCACTTCGACTTCATCACTTTTATGTCAAATACAGTGTTACAAGAATGATGATCATTAACTGTTCTTAGCTGCCAACTATCTTCATTGGCCATCTTCACCGCATATGCAAACCATTCACAACCATCTCCACACTTAGCCCTCACCCGGACATTGTCCACCACTGGAAATTTTATGTTTCTCCCAGTATGAACAGCATATGATGTCACAGCTTCCTTGAACTCCTCTTTCGTTGCATAGAGAGTTCCAGCCTCCCACTTATACTTACTCATATCCTTCAACTCCTTGTGAACGGGAAATTTCTTCTTGCTGGCTTCATCATCCTCACTCGATACCTCCTCTAATTCATCACTGTTCAATCCTTCATCATCGCTTAAACGAGAGCTCTTTCTCTTCCCAGCAGCCACCTTTTGAGTTTTCTTTAACTTCTCGACAGCACTCTTACTTTTCTTATACTTTCTTATATCTTGGTGCATCTCCCAAGAGTTATATCAACATCAAATAGCCCATCATCACCACAATAATCATCTTCACTATCACTAAAATGCAGATCAGAATCAGCCTCATAATCTGGATCATCAGTGTCATCCTCTTCTTCACTATTGTCCCCATCACCAATATTCTGTAGCACTTCTTCAGCAGATAGATGGGCATCAACTAATCCCTGCATTTGGGCCTCCATATCCACCCCTCCACCTTGGGCTTCTGCTTGAATATTTTGGGCATGTCTAATATCACTTGGCCCACTATCAGCATCCACACACTCCTCCTCAACAACTTTGCTGCCACCCCCAACATCTAAATAACCAATGTCGTAACAAAAATCATCAGGGATTGAGGCCTTATGCACCACATACAAATCAACTACCTTTTTTTCAACTCCTATATTTGCCATTTCCATTGCTTCTTCATCACCTTTCAACAACTTCAACCCTTCTAATCCTAATTCAGTATCTTTATACCACAGTACCCCAATGTTCTCAGCAATGTACCCAAGTTTTCCAACCATCATAAGCCTCTATAAACTCCATCTCTGTCACACCAGTCAACCGTTGTCACCTCACCATCAATATACTCATTTTTACCCTTATCACTACAAAACCTACCCCTGTGATGAACTCTAACACTGAAATCATCCATCCTACCGTTATAAAAAGATGTTCAGACCAAAGAACAGAGTAACTAATCATTAAAAAATATAGACCACCTCAAAGTTATATTTTTCACTAAAACAGAACAGAAATCCCTCAATCCCTCAATGCAATAGAACCCTAACAGCAATCAACGGTGATTAAAAAAAACCCTAAATCCTAACCGTTCAGACATGCAGTAGCAAAATTGACTAGAATGGTGGCCTACCTCGTCAGAAACCTTAATCAGAATGGCACTATCCAAGTTTGAATGGTTGATGACTGAATGCTATCCCAGACTCCTCCCTCAGTCTTGACGGCGTCACAACATGCACCATCCTGCACGTCACTGTGGCGGACTGTAGTTGACGGTGCGACGTCTAACCACCCACCAAGCTTCTTCCTGTGACTCTGTTTCTCTGGCGATGTTCCTTACTGGCAAAGGGAAGACAAACGGGTTATGTTTGAAAAAGGATGCCAATTGGTTTACTTGGGTTACTCAGCCATGGGTATTTTGGGGGTTTCACATTTTTTGCCACATCACACACTATACTTTGCCATATCACTAACGTCTGTGAGTAATTTAAACGGCGTCAACTTAAAGGATAAAATTGATGCAAATCGAAAACTTCTGAGATAAAATTGAAACAAATTGAAACTTAGGGGTAATTTTGAAACTTTTAGTAAACTTTAGGGACAAAAAATATACTTTACCCTAAAAAAAATAATATGTGACCCTAGTCCTGCCGCATGTGCACGTCGCATACGCCATCTTCATATAAACTACTACTGTTATCCAAAACCTATATATTATATATGCTTACTGTAATAAACTTAATTTGATTTATTAAAGAAGGGGTAAGTACGATTTTGGTCCCTAACGTTTTGTGCTAGAATCGAAATCGTCCCTCTTGTACTTTTCGTATTAAAATCGTCCTTAACGTTTTTATTCGTATTAAAATCATCCTTTTTATTTTTTTTGGACAAAATTACCCTCACCATTACCAACATAATTACTTCCTCCACCACCACCACCACCACCAACACAACACCAACACCAGCACCACTAGCACCACTGCCGCCGTCCCCCTCCCCCTCCCTGCCTCCCCCCTAAACCCCTTCCCCCTCCCCCTCCCCGTTTTTCCTTCCCCTTCCCAGCACCCCCACCCCCACCCCGCGTCACCCCCATCCCCGTCTTCCCTTCCCAGCACCCCCTCCCCGCGTCACCCCCTCCCTTCTTCCCTTCCCCCCACCCCGCGGTCACCCCCCCTTTCCGTCTCCCCTTCCCAGCACCCCCACCCCCACCCCGCGTCACCCCCTCCCTGTTTTCCCTGTTTTCCCTTCCCCCACCTGCGGTCACCCCCCTCTCCGTCTCCCTTCCCAGCACCCCACCCCCCCCCGCGTCACCCCCTCCCTGTTTTCCCTTCCCCCCACCCTGCGGTCACCCCCCCTTTTCGTCTCCCCTTCCCAGTACCCCCACCCCCACCCGCGTCACCCCCTCCCTTTTTCCCGTCCCCCACCCCGCGTCACCCCCTCCCCGCCTCCCTTCCCCCACCCCAAACAGAAACAGAAATAGAAAAACAGAAACGCAAGGTACAAATTAACAAATTCAAGTACAAAACTAAATCAACAGAGGAGCATGCATGAACGGCGGAGAGGCAGCAGTGGGGCGGAGAGGCAGCGGCGGGACGGCGAGACTGCGGCAGTGAGACGGCGACTTCCCTTCCCCCTTCATCGTCATCATCATCAGAGTTTTGGAGGAGGCGGCGGCGACAACGGAGGCTCCCCAGCGCCGTCCCCCTCCCCCTCTTCCCTTCCCCTCCCCTCCCCTCCCCCTTGTATAAATGCGTTTTCTTCCCTCTCCCCCAAACACACGTTTTCCTTTTTTATTTTATAATTTTTATTATTAAAATAGGAATAGGGTAGTTTAGGAATAAAACAAAAAATTTTATTAAAAAGAACGATTTTGATACAATTAAAAAGGTTAAGGACGATTTTAATACGAAAATTACAAGAGGGACGATTTTGATTCTGGCATAAAAAATTAGGGACCAAAATCGTACTTACCCCATTAAAGAACTATACAAATAAAGAATTTTGTTTGTGGATCCACGGTGCACGATGTATCATATGTCATATGATAACCTCCATAATTAAGTGAAGGACTTGTATGTGTTATTTTTAGTTTTTCATTCTATAATAAAGTATTGATACTTTGATATATAGTCTTTATAATTAATCTTATGTTTTGAATTAACTCTGCTACAAATGGAGTTATGCCAACTAATTTTTAATGTAGCTAAGATTGAATCCCTTGCTCCATTTATGTCTACTTAATTACTTTTATTTCACCATGCAAATAATTTTCTTCTCAACAAATTTATTTCTAATATCATATATTATATACAACGGCTTTTTTATTTATATAAATATAAAAATTAATTTTCTAAATACGCACTATGCAAAAGTGTTAAGTAAAATGTTAGGGTTTACAATCCCAGTTTTAATGCCTTTGTCATACTCACAATAAGAAAAATGATGAGTACTTCAGATTCAGTATTGCAGAGTAGCGCTGAATTTACTGTCAGATTTAGTGGTGATAACGACGTCGAATTCGTAAGGTTAAGCAATTACCATCGAATTCTGTTTTCTAATGATAAATCCGACGGTAATATCTGGAGGAAAACTAAATCATTTTGGCGCGTCATTACCGGTTTACTGTCGGATTTCTCTGAAGATAACTCCAATTAGTGAAATGCTGCATTTTGGCGTCCTGCAATGTGTTAAACCGTTGGAATTTTCGACGGTAAAAGAACGTAAATCACGAACCTTCTTCCCCCTCATTTGAAATCATCATCACCATCCCCCCTCTCTCTTTCTCCTTCCAGTCGCTATCACCACCATCTGCTGCCACCGCCGAGACCACCATCGTCGGCAACCCCTTTCTGTCGCCGACAACCCATCGTCGACCCCTCATTCTTCTCCTTTTTTCCCTCCCTCTCTCTCCTTCCAGTGGTGCCGTCACCACCATCTGCCACAACTGCAAGCCCCTTCTCTTTCTTATATTCTTTTCCTCTCAGGCTCAACTGTTGCCTCCTGCTCTCTCTGTCTCATGGACACAGAATCGAAGTTGCAGTAGTCCCCTTCATTCCAGCAAGCTTAGCTGTAACTTTGGCAACCACCACTGTAACATCCACCTCTTTCCTTATTGTTTACTCTGTTCTTCATTACAGGTTCTTGAACAACTCTTTTCCAATTTCTTTAATTTTAGTTTAATTTAGTTTAGGTTTGATTATAATTTCAATTTTAATTTTGTATCAATTTCAAAATTAGTTCAATTTAGTTTTCTAATCTTAGTGGATTTAGGTTGATTAAGTTAGGTTAGATTCAATACATTAAGTTTTGAGTTGTTATAGTGTTTGGAATTGTCTAATTGTATTAATTGCTGCATTGATGACTATTTTGTTGAGAAATTATTGTTGAGATTGTTTGATAATTATTTGATTGTATGAAGATTCTCTATTTTATTGCAAGTTTTGATTGCGTTATTTCACTATTAAGGCTGTTTTGATTGATTTGCTGTTGAGTTCATGAGTTATATTGTTGGTTTGGTGTTATTGGTGCTGAGCTTTTGAATTGGTGCTCAGAGGATGCTTGTTAGTCATTTTATGCTGTTTACACTTTGGTACCAAGAGTTCGACAATATGCCTCAATGAGTTCTTAATAAAATTTTGGTTCAATACTTGGAAATCAATGCTGGCTTTCACATTCTTATTGTTATTATGCATTGATGAATGGATGTGAAATGCTTTTAATTGACTAAAAATGTTAATTTGGATGTTTATTTGGTTTATATTAGGAACGCTTTTCAATTCTCGAAATTAACCTTGTGCTATTGACTATAGGAAGTACATTAGTGTTGAACTTGTTCCTCATACTTGCACTTTATTTTTGACTTGTTGTACTAAATTTCTGTTAATTGGTACATACATGACGACAGGTAGAGGTGCTGCTGGTTGTGGCTGTAGCCGTGGTCGAGGTAGAGTGAGGGTTACTTTCGGTACCTTTAGGACTTCTGGATCCTCTCCCTCTAGTCCGACCACCCCAGTGATGCCACGAGTTACAGGTTTAGCAGATCAGATGATCATCATGGTCCCTAACCCCAACTACGTGCCTCCGTCTACAGCGACGCTGTCGCCTCCTACCGCTTAGTAGCCTGCATCCACGGCGACATCGTCTTCAGCGACGGATGCTGTGACCTTGGAGTTCAGCCACAGAAGTAAGGCAGCTGATGTCCCTCCACCACCTCCGATTGTACGGTTGAAGATTTGGCTTGATGGTAGCACGAGGTAAGTATCACGTTGAGTCTCATGTATTTCCTATTTATGGTTATCGTTGAAAGTGCCTAAAAATTGATTCTAGTTTAGCGAATTTAGGTTTGAATGCCTGGTTATTATTTTATGTTTTCTGTTTAGGTTTATTTGGTTGCCTGACTATTATTTCCTGTTTATTGATTATGGTTACTGCTGAAAGTTCATGAAAATTGATTTCTGTTTAGTGAATTTTAGTTTATTTGGTTGACTGGTTATTATTTCCTGTTTACTGATTATGGTTATTGTTGAAAGTTCATGAAATTGATTCTTGTTTAGTGGATTCAGGTTTATTTGGTTGCATGGTTATTGTTTTCTGTTTCCTATTTATGGTTATTGCTCAAAGTTTTTGAAAAATGATTCTTGTTTCCTGTTTACTTGATTATGGTTATTGTTTCCTGTTTACTTGATTATGGTTATTGTGGGTTGTTGTTAGGTTTACATCGAACAACAACCCATGTACTCAGGAGATGACTAATGTCATCAAGATGATATACGACCAACCCTGACCCAATTACACGAAAATTTCTGCTAAGACCAGGGAACGATGGTTTCAGAAATGGGTGGTAATTACTTTTTCTTTTTCAATTTCAAACCTTTTTAGCTAGTTTATATCATCTATCTTGCTTAACTAATTTTAAAGGTTTTTTTTGTTGCAGTTGCACTTTATATGGGACACTGAGCACGATTTTATCATCAAGAAGATATTCGACCATAGAATGGGTCGGCGGCTCCAGTATATGATGGATGATGTTCGTCAGGGGAGGGATCGTCAGATGTCTTGGCTCTAAGCGAAATAAAGAAGGATCTGTTTGTCATTGGGAGACTGATGAGTGATTCTCGCATTGACATCTCACCAACCGAGCTAATAGGACATTGGCTAAGTCGTCCAAGTACACCGGTGGCTCAACCACCTTCATGAAGACTAAGGCCAGACTGGTATAAAGTGACTTTAATTTTGTTAATAACTTAGTTATATTTTTTTGCATATCATTGCTAGGCATCCTAATCATATTGTTTCAATGCAACACATGTAGTCGAAGTTATTGGATCGCGAGGCGATATTGGTGGAGACGTTCAGGTACATTATAAGCTGAAGGAGAACAAAGAGAGATTTGCTTATCAATGGTCTCAGGACCATTATATGAGTAAACATATATTTGATCTTCTGCTATAAAATTTTTAGAGATTAATTAACTGTATATCTGTTATACTAATCGCAATAACTTGTGTAACACAGGATGCCTACACACAAAGACTAGAGGTCGCGGCTCAATAGTCTCAGCAAAGTGGGGAGGATGCTGCTGATGGCTCTGCAGCTTCAGTCGTCGATCTTGATGCATTTTGGCACGAGACCACTTCAGTACCATACAAGAACCACGTATACGGGCTAGGGTCATTCTTTGTCAGCAGCATCCGCACCGCTGCTGGTGGTACACAAACATTACCGCCTTCTGCGCCGCTGACTCAGGGCCACGGGACCGACGAGGATTACCTGGATCTGTAGTTATTGGTGTTTTGTTTAACTATTTGATTATATTTATTTGATGTACTTGACTTTTAATTTGTTTGAACATTGTATTATTTATTTTAAATAATAGGTTTTCATTATTTATGAACTCAACATTAATTGTGTGAAAATAAATTTAAATTTAAAATTAAAATTAACCATTTATTTCAATTTTTTTAAAAAAATTGACATTACCGTCTGATTTACCGTAGGAATAATTCGACAATAATAGTGTGCAAAACAACATTTTTTGGCACCAACAATACCATTGAAAAAATTCTCCGGTAACCAATTAGTTTTTCGAGCCGATATTCCGTCGTAGAATCCAACGGTAATTACCGCCGGACAAAAAAAATCTGACAATAACCATTTACCAGCGAGGTTTATATCGTCTGATTCATTCCGACGGTAATTTAATTACCGTTAAATTTTAATTAGTTCTCCGATGGTACTCAACATTTTTCTTGTAGTGACTAAAGCAAAATATAGGTAGCATTTGGTTCATGTCCATGTCTCTCTAAGACATGGATACGTGGGTCGGTGGCACATGTCTCTCGTTTGGTTGAGTGAGACACAATTTTTTATGGACGTGAGAGGACACAGAGACATTAAATTTGTGTACCTCCAAATAATTGAGACACTGAGACATAACTCGTGAGCACTAATTTTTTTTATCCTTTTACCCTTATTTAATTTTCAAAATTCCAAGTTCACCCTCCCTCTTCCTCTCTCATGCATCTTCCACCTCCTTATCTACAACTTCTTCTCCTTCTCAGTAGTTCACCATCCTTCATCCTCCCTCTTTCATCTTTCCTTCTCAATATTTGCTGCTCATCGCCATCACTCTCCCTATTCCTTTTCACACCATGCACTGCCTCTCTCCCACTTCCTTTTTTGCGACACCCATACCGTTGCCTCTCTCCTACTTTTCTTTTTCACCCACTGTGTCTTCTCTTTTTGCTTCACCCTCTTCCTCAAAAAGTCAGATCTAGGTACACCTTTTCTGCCGATTACCATTGTTCCTCTGTCAAGAGCCACTGCGTCTGCTCATCCTTCTTCTCTCTTGAAGGGCTCAGGTTTCAAGCTGTTGTCTAGATCCACCATTGGCTTTGATCTTCAACGGTGTTTCCCTCCATCCTTCGATCTGCTCACCCTTCCTCCTTTATTCTCCCTTCATTGAATTATTTTTTGTCAAAAAATTGAATGTGTTTGTTATTTTGTTTGGGATGCATCAAATTGGATTTTTTGTTGATTTTATAATATTAAATTTAATTTAGATTAGGATATTATTATTTTTGTATTTGATTGAAGATCGTAGTGTCCATTAATGGCTGATGATAACTCTGAGAGAGGGAGAAGGGCAAAAATGGTAGTGGGAGAATGGTGAGGGTAAAATTGATATTTTAGTAAAATTTTGAATTGTATGTTCTAATGTATCTAAATTGCCAAACAAGATAAAAAATTACGTGTCTTCTTGTATCTATGTACTTCTATGTATTTATGTCTGTGTCTTTATTATTTTGAGACATCAACCAAACACAACCATAGAGAATTATCATGGATGTCCCTCTCCTACCACGTTTCCTGCTTCCCTAGAAGGTATCACTGATTGCTTGGTGGACCACATACAAGCTATTTTCTCATACAAGTCTATACAAGTCATTGTTTCCTAAATCACCCTCACGCACGTGTCTTACGCACGCACATTTCACATGCCTCTTAATTTAACAGATTTCAATCAACGCGCGCACGTTCTTCGTTGCGTCGTTGATAAACCCATATTTCATGAGTTCTTTTGTGCTTAATTTGAGTGATTTATATAATCCTTTACCTACTTATTCACATTAATTGCATGGTTTTACTTTCCACTTTCCCTTCCTTATTATGTCATATTGTGAAAAACATGTTTCCTAAGCTTTGAAAATTAATTATTTCAATTACCTTTATTTCCATTCGATGTCGTGATTAGTGTGTTGAGTAGTTTCAGATTTTCTAAGGCAGAATGACTTAAAGGATGAAAAAGGAAACATACTAAAAGGAAAGAAGAAAGCAAAACGGAGCTTTAAGGAAACTAGTATCCACGCGATCGCATGGACGACGCGATCGCGTGCCAAGCACGAATCAGCAGCGACGCGGCCGCATGATAGACGCGACCGCGTGCCTTAAACAGAACGCACATGACGTGGTCGCATGACTGACGCGACCGCGTGGCAAGGAAAAGCTTCGAATGACGCGACCGCGTGACCCACGCGGACGCGTGACAGAGGCCACGCACTAGAAAATTACAGAACACGCCCCAGCGAGTTCTAAAGCCCTTTTTGGCCCAAATCCAAGCCCAGACAGCATAGACCAGGGGTTATGAAGTGAGGGAATGCATCCATTCAGCGGAGGGGGGGCGTAATTTTAGTTTTCAATGATTTAGATTTAGTCTATAGAGATGTTCTCTCTCTCTCTTTTAGGATTTAGGATTTCTTCTTGTTTCAAGAGTAACTCTGGATCCAGGTTTTAAATGTTTTTTTATTTTAGTTCTATAATTATTTATTCCAGCATTTGAATTGATCATTTACTTTTATAATTTAATTTATGAATTATTCCATGTTACAGATAATTATTTGAATTAATGGTATTGAGGCATTTTCAGTTTATTATTGCTCTTGTTAATTTATGGTTATCATTGTTTACGATTTGAGAATAATTTTATTATTCCAGCAATAATCCCAACCTTTTCTTAGGAAATAATTAGGATTCATAGGTCAATTTAATTAGTCTCTTGACTTTCCTTTGCCCTGTTAAAGGTTGACCAAGTGGAGTTTTAGATTCAACTTTTATTATAGTTGAGAGAGATAACTAAGTTAGACCTCTAAATTCCCTTATCTTGCCAAAAGTTGTTTTACAGTTATTATTTATTTTTTAATTGCCATTTACTTTACTTGTCATTTAAATCACTTGCTTCTCACCTTCTAGACCCCGAATTCACACCTTTATAGCCAATAATAAGAACATACTTCTTTGCAGTTCCTTGAGAAGACGACCCGAGGTTTGAATACTCGGTTAACAATTTTAAAGGGTTTGTTACTTGTGACACCCAAAACGTTTGTATGAAAGGACTTTTGAGGTTTAGAAACTATACTTGCAACGAGGATTTATCCGCAAATTTCTAGACCACGCAAAAGTCCTCTCATCAAAATGGCGCCGTTGCTGGGGAACTGCTAACGTGTGCCTTATTATTGGTTATTGTAAATATTTTTCTTTTGCTGTTTATTTATTTTCGTTTTTCCTTTTTATCTTTATTGCTACTATGAACTCTCACCCCTCTCGCTTTGAGTTTGGTTCTAATATGTTAAAGGAAATAGAGTAAGCAGGAATGTGCATCAATTAGGTCAGACCAATCAAGGATGATGGAACCAAGAGGATCTAATAAACCCTTTTGGCAGCAACACCCTCCGAGATCCTGGACAAAGACCATTCTACCGCGCATACCCAGCTGAAAGACATGGTGGACAACCTTGTAACTACCACAAGCCCCACCCTGTGCATACGACCGTCCTTTCAACATAACCTCGAACCACCACATCACAAGCTTCTCTTCACATTCGCCATCATATCCTTCCTTACCCCAATACCAATCCAATCGTTCCCAATCATCACCACTTCCCTATGTATCATGTCTAAGTCCAACAAACCGCGAAGCAGAGGATCGCCTAAAAGAAACAATAACTAAATTTCAAACAACCATTCAACAACTGGAGCACGCACTAATCCAATGGGCCACTAAACGCTCAAATATACAAGGATCAACCACAGCTCCATGTGGACAACCCGATGAAGAGCGTGGCACGAAAGAAATACTAGAGACTCCAATGGACAAGGCAGAGAATGAATTTGTACTAGAACAATTAGAAGAGGCTGTCTTTGTTCAAGAAGAAGAGTTGGTTGAAGATCTAGGCGATGCTGAACTTCCTTGGGAATCCAGAATTGAGGAAAACTCCGTCCAGGATGCTACAATTGATGCTAAGGAAGATACTGTACAATCTCCAAGGCAAGTCGTTTATGAGGAATCAGATGGAATAATCCAAGAAGCAAATTCCCTTGATGATGATATTCACAAGTCTAGCTCTCTTGGTGATGAACTTGCATCCGCAAGTGGATTCTCTAAAATCGAAGAATCTTCCCTAAGTGAATATGAAGATGATGCAGAGGTGGATTTCTCTCAACCTCCAATCTATGACTTGAGTGATGAGGAAGACATAGAAGACTTTGACCAGGACACAGATACAATTGAAGATCTTTGCAAAGAAGTGGAAGAATTCACTGAAGAGCACAAGGAAACGGAACTTGCAGAACCACCAAAACACCTATCCCAAGGCCATTACCACCTAATACAAGCTTCAAGTGGGTACAATCCTTAACTTACGATTTTACTTATTCACTTGAATATGGTTTACTTGAAACAGATGGCCAGCTTAGAGCTCTCTGCGGCTTTAAGAGTAAGAGGGAAATGGCTCGTACTCAGAGCTGGTGCACAAGGTTCAATAAGGTTCCACGCTTCACCTCGAAGTATACGGATTGGTATCATACTCAATTGCATGGATCACGGAGAACGTTTGGTTACCACGGTGAGATTCTACTTTTTAAACCGCCTGGATGGAGACATGTAGATCAGGATGGAGGCGGATTTAAAAGCAAAGCTTGGAATCCTGGAGTTTATTCTGACATTTGTCGTCCCGGGAGCCTAACAATATATTTAAAGCTGCTCAGACGCTTCACATGCCTAGTTTGGGACCCCGGAGGCTATTGGCATTCCAAGCACTGGTGGAGGTTTTTGGACGAATTTAAACATAAACCACCATAACAGGATACTCCTCCAATGTCCAACTTAAGGACTTTAACTAAAAGTGCTAGGTGGGAGACAACCCACTATGGTATGGTCACTTCTTTTTCAACTTATTTCTTGTTAATTGCTTTCATTTTTTCCTTTTTCATTTTAATTTATTAAACCTGGAATCATGCATAAGCATTCATGATAGTCATTGCATTCCGCATTTTTCATGCATAAAAAAAGGGTTGCACGACGCGACCGCATGCCCCATGCGATTGCGTCATATCGCGAAAAACACCACTCATGCGACCGCGTGAATCACGCGGCCGCGTGATATATATCGGCGTAAGGATCCAACGAACAGAAAGTTAGGCTGGAATCGTGCGGCCCTTGTGCGCTTCGCACAAATTGGTCCACGCGATCGCATGCCCCATGCGATCGCAGCACTTACCCAATAACAATCCCACGCGACCGCGTAAGCGACGCGATCGCGTCGCATGGATTGTACATCACCCCAAAAGGAGACAGAGAGTTGCGCTGAAACGGCGCTGGAGTCGTGCATTTAGCACAAATTCCAGCGACGCGATCGCGAGACCCACGCGATCGCGTCAACCTTCTTTCCTCCCTCTCATGCGATCGCGCGCCCCACGCGATCGCGTCACTCCCATTTTCGCCCCAACCACGCGACCGCGTGACCCACGCGGCCGCGTGGATTCGAAAGCATAACCCCCCCAGCCACGTGATAAACCCCATTTGTAGGGTTTATCTTGTATTGATTTTAGGGATTTTATAACCTTTTACCCACATTTATCCATTGAAATAGCATGGTTTTATAACTTTTTCTTTAATTGTGCTTAAGAGTGAAAACATGCTTTTTAGGTCTTAAAATAGCTAAATCTAATTCTCCTTGATTCCATTAGATGCCTTGATATGTTTGTTAAGTGATTTAAGGTTTAGGAGGCAAAGATTGGATCAAGGGAATGAAGAAAGAAGCATGAAAAGTTGGAGAACTCATGAAGAAATGAAAGAACCGGAAAGCTGTCAAGCCGACCTCTTCGCACTTAAACGATCATAACTTGAGCTACAGAGGTCCAAATGATGCGGTTCTAGTTGGGTTAGAAAGCTAACATCCGGGGCTTCGAAACGATATAAGATTTGCCATAGTTGCTACACGTATGGTGGCGCGCACGCGCAAAGTACGCACACGTGCCGTTGCTGCCACCTGGTTCACTTAAAGCAAAACGTGGCCAGCGAATTCTAAAGTCTTGTGGGCCCAATCCAACTCATTTCTGATGCTATTTAACCCAAGGAGTGAAGAGGAAAACACAGGTTAGTTACCATTAGTTTAGGATTAGTTTAGAAGTAGTTTCTAGAGAGAGAAGCTCTCACTTCTCTCTAGGATTAGGATTAGGATTAGTTCTTAGATCTAGGTTTTAATCTTTGCTTTCTTCTACTTCTATCCTCTTAATTCCTTGTTGTTACATTCATCTTCCTCTATTCTTTTGTTGTAATTTCCTTTATGTTATTCTTATATTTTGTTGTAGATCTACTTTTGTTCCTCCTATTCTCTTTCAATTCAATTAGAGGTAATTCATAATAATTGTGTTCATTTGATTTGTTGTTGTTTAATTCCTTGCAATTGAGTAGTGTAGATTTACTTTTCTTGTAATTTTACTATGCTTTCCTTTTATGCATTCCAAGTGTTTGATGAAAAGCTTGGTTGGATTTTAGAGTAGAATTTTATACTCTTGGCTTGGAAAGGTAAGTTAGGAACTCTTGAATTACTAATGTCCAAGTAATTGATGATTGGGAGCCATTTACTCTAGTTCTCACTAATTGAATTAGTGAAGAGTTAGGACTTATGGACTAGGATTGATATAGCTCATTTGACTTTCCTTTACTACTAGTTAGAGGATGATTTAATGAGATTAATCCTTGCCAATTCTCATATTGTGGTTAGTGATTAGGATAGAGATCCTTGACCACCAACCCTTGTCAAGATATTTTTCGCCATTAGTTTACTTTCTTGCCATTTATCTTTCATGTCTCTTATCAAAACCCCAAAAATAACTCACAACCAATAACAAGACACTTTATTGTAATTCCTAGGGAGAACGACCCGAGGTTTAAATACTTCGGTTTATAGATTTTAAGGGTTTGTTACTTGTGACAAACAAATTTTTGTATGAAAGGATTAGTGTTGGTTTAGAAACTATACTTGCAACGAGAATTCATTTGTGAAATTCTAAACCATCAAAAATCCAATCATAAAAATGGCGCCGTTGCCGGGGAGTTGCAATGGTGTTGTGTTATTGGTTATTGTATATATGTGAATATTGTGAATAGCTTGATTTTTGGATTGCTTGTTAGTTTTTGCTAGTCTTAGTATTTTGTTTCGTTATTTCTTATTAGTTTTTATTTCTTATTTGCTCTTGCTACCATGAATTCTCATTTTGGCTATGAGTATGATTACAACTATGTTGTAGGAGATGTGAATTTCAATGACAACATGCATCAAGGATGGGACAACCAAAGGTGGGAGGAGCCATATGCATATGATCAATCTTCATGGCAACAACCTCCACCAATGCACTATGAAGAAGAGCCATTCTATGATGCATACCAATCCAATGACTATGGTGAATCTCCTTGTGACTTTCAAGAACCACCACCATATGCCTATGAATCATCTCCTCAACATAATCATCAACTATACTCACAAGCCTCTTTTCACCAAATACCTCCATATGACTCTAATCCTTATCCACCATACCAACCACCTTTTGAACCATATGAGCCTTACATGGAATCACCATTCCAAGATTACTACTTCCAAAAGCCACCTCAATACACACCACCACCTTACCAAGAAGAACCACCTTCCTATAATGAACCCTTTCTCCAAGACAATGAACCCTCTTATCCACTCCAATCCTCAATGGATGAAATCCTTAGCCTTATACTTTAAGGGCAAAGAGAAATGCAAAGGGAGACACTAGAATCTATGGCTACCTTGACTAAGGTAGTAAGCACTTTAGCCTCCCAATGCTTGAGCACTCAAAGCACTCCCATGGTCACATGTGGAGAATCAATTAAAGAGCATAGCATGAAGGAGAGATTGGAAACTCCGGTGGAAAATGAGGAATACCACTTTGTATTAGAACAATTGGAGAAGCCTATGACTATTGAAGAAAAGGAAGAAGTGGTTGAAGACTTAGGAGATGCGGAACCTCCATGGGAACCTAGAGTTGAACAAAACCCCTCCAAGAAGATTAAGGTTGATGTTGAGGAGGAATGTGCACAACCTCCAAGGCATATTTCATATGAAGACTTGGAAGGAATGGAGCAAGAGTTGAGTTCCCGTGGTGATAAAGATCATGCATCCAATCTTCTTGGTGGTGAATCCTTTGAACTTGAAGAACCTTCTCCCAATGAATTTGAAAGTGATATGGAGGTAGATTTCTCTCAACCTCCCAATTATGACTTGAGTGATGGAGAGGAGTTAGATGAAGTTGATGAACAAAGGATTGAGAATGAAGAAGTTTATGAAGAGGTAGTGATTGACAAGGAAGCAAACAAGGGAGTAGAGCTTGCAAGCACATTGGAGATACCTCTCCCCAAGCCACCACCATCCATTCTCTCATTCAAGTGGGTAAATTCCTTATGCTCAAGCTTTATTATTCCCCTTGAATATGGTTTGCTTAAGACGGATGGTCAACTAAGACATATTTGTGGCTTTAAGAGTAAAAATGAGATGGTTAGTGGTTTGAAATATCATTCTAGGTTCATTATGGTTGCATGCTCAAAGCTTAATTGTAAAGGTTGGTATATAACTAGAATACATGGGCCTAGAAGGATGTTTGGTCACTTTGTTGAGAATTCACCTTGCTCACCATCCACATGGATTAATGATAATCAACTTGGAGATGGGTGTGAAGACAAAATATGGGATCCGGGAACACATGTGGATCAACATTGGGAGCCTATAGTTTGTGAAAAACTTCATCAAAGCTTGGAGATATTAATCTTGAATAATGAAGCTTATTGGAAGTCCAAGTATTGGTGAAAGTTCCAAGATGAATACAAGCACAAGCCACCTTGAGAGGAGCTCCCCATAATTCCAACTTAAGGACAATAAACAAAAGTGCTAGGTGGGAGACAATCCACCATGCAATAACGGAAGCAAGACTAAGAACACGTAGCAATCCGGAGAGTCGTCGTACCCCCTTGCTCATCTTTGAGTGCACCGAGGACGGTGCAAACTTTTAAGTGTGGGGAGGTCGTCCGACCGTTCGACAATTTTGGGTGACAAGTTTCTAATCCCAACACTTTTGCATTTCATTCTAGGATTTTAGGATTTTTACTTGCATTCTCTTAATTTTTGCATATGTATACACAATAAGCTTAGTCAAAATAATGAAAATTTTCAAGATTTCTATCTATAGGGCACCTTAATTGATTTGAGTGAAAACTTTTCATAGAACTTGCTTGAAATATATATATATATATTGTGGATCATATTTTTGAGCTAAGAACACAAGCAAGTGAGATTTGAGCCTAATGGTGTGGTTACATCCTATAACCACTTATTTTCCTTCTTGTGTGCATTATTCTCTTTCTATGAATGTAATCTTTGATTTGTTTGATTCTTTATGTCCATTATTTTGTGTATACATGCATTTATATGATTGAGGCCATCATTTCATTAGCTCACTTATCCAAATAGCCAACCCTTTTATATTCCTTTGTTAGCCAATTTGAGCCTACGATTAACCCACTTGTTCTTAATTTTAGCACATTACAAGCCTTAAAGCGAAAAACAATAAATGTCCTTATTTGGATCTTTGATTAGCTTAGGCTAGAGTGTGTGAGTATCATTCAAGTGTGGGAACCTTGGGACATTGGGTGAATAAAAGGGTAATTTTGTATTGTTATTGAAAATATTGGGAATTGGGTACATACTCATGTATTGATCAAATGTAAAACCTTATGCATTGAGATTCTTGTATATAGAAAAAAAATGAGAAAAACAAAAGAAAAAGAAAAAAAATTAATATGGAAAAGAAAAAAAAATATATAGAAAAAGAAAGAAAAAGAAGAAAAAAAAAAGAAAGGAATAAAAAGGGGACAAAATGCCCCAAATCAAAGTATAGTCCAATAAAATCAATGCATAGGTGTTGTGAAATTAAAAAGGAATACATGAGTATGTGAAAGAGTGAAAAATGGGTAGTTAGGTTGGAATTTAATTGTATAGGATGTCATAGGTTCGGTGGGAAGTTTAAGCTTATTAAAGATTCAAATTTCAAACTCACTTAACCAAATATGCATCCTACCTTGACCCTAGCCCCATTACAACCTAAAGAAAAGACCTCATGATACTTGTATGCATGCATGAAATATATGTCGATTGTTAGAAGAAAAATAAATCTTAGAAAGCATGATTAGGAGAGAATTGAGTGAATCAACCCTAAACACTTGAGCGAATAGAGTGCAAATACATCCGGTGAGGGTTTGATGCTCAATTACATGTTTCCACCAATGATCATCTCCTTTCATGCAAGTTTGTAAAAATATTTAATAGCTCAATTCAATTGTGGTTTGGCATGGTTGTTAATACCTTTTGCCCTTGTGCTTATATATGCTTCTTGGGAATTAATTTATTTTGACCAAGCAATTGCATTCATGTAGATAGTTGCATATAGGTAGATTGCATTTAGTTAGTTTTCATTGAATAAATGTTGATGCCCTTTGCTTTCTCTTGGTTTTAGCATGAGGACATGCTTGGTTTAAGTGTGGGGAGGTTAGTAAACCCCATTTGTAGGGTTTATCTTGTATTGATTTTAGGGGATTTTATAACCTTTTACCCACATTTATCCATTGAAATAGCATGATTTTATAACTTCTCCTTTAATTGTGCTTAAGAGTGAAAACATGCTTTTTAGGTCTTAAAATAGCTAAATCTAATTCTCCTTGATTCCATTAGATGCCTTGATATGTTTGTTAAGTGATTTAAGGTTTAGGAGGCAAAGATTGGATCAAGGGAATGAAGAAAGAAGCATGAAAAGTTGGAGAACTCATGAAGAAATGAAAGAACCGGAAAGCTATCAAGCCGACCTCTTCACACTTAAACGATCATAACTTGAGCTAAAAAGGTCCAAATGATGCGGTTCCAGTTGGGTTAGAAAGCTAACATCCGTGGCTTCGAAACGATATAAGATTTGCCATAGTTGCTACACGTATGGTGGCGTGCACGCGCAAAGTACGCGCACGCGCCGTTGCTGCCACCTGGTTCACTTAAAGCAAAACGTGGCCAGCGAATTCTAAAGCCTTGTGGGCCCAATCCAACTCATTTCTGATGCTATTTAACCCAAGGAGTGAAGAGGGAAACACAGGTTAGTTACCATTAGTTTAGGATTAGTTTAGAAGTAGTTTCTAGAGAGAGAAGCTCTCACTTCTCTCTAGGATTAGGATTAGGATTAGTTCTTAGATCTAGGTTTTAATCTTTGCTTTCTTCTACTTCTATCCTCTTAATTCCTTGTTGTTACATTCATCTTCCTCTATTCTTTTGTTGTAATTTCCTTTATGTTGTTCTTATACTTTGTTGTAGATCTACTTTTGTTCCTCCTATTCTCTTTCAATTCAATTAGAGGTAATTCATAATAATTGTGTTCATTTGATTTGTTGTTGTTTAATTCCTTGCAATTGAGTAGTGTAGATTTACTTTTCTTGTAATTTTACTATGCTTTCCTTTTATGCCTTCCAAGTGTTTGATGAAATGCTTGGTTGGATTTTAGAGTAGAATTTTATACTCTTGGCTTGGAAAGGTAAGTTAGGAACTCTTGAATTACTAATGTCCAAGTAATTGATGATTGGGAGCCATTTACTCTAGTTCTCACTAATTGAATTAGTGGAGAGTTAGGACTTATGGACTAGGATTGATATAGCTCATTTGACTTTCCTTTACTACTAGTTAGAGGATGATTTAATGAGATTAATCCTAGCTCATATTGTGGTTAGTGATTAGGATAGAGATCCTTGACCACCAACCCTTGTCAAGATCTTTTTAGCCATTAGTTTACTTTCTTGCCATTTATCTTTCATGTCTCTTATCAAAACCCCAAAAATAACTCACAACCAATAACAAGACACTTTATTGTAATTCCTAGGGAGAACGACCCGATGTTTAAATACTTCGGTTTATAGATTTTAGGGGTTTGTTACTTGTGACAAACAAATTTTTGTATGAAAGGATTAGTGTTGGTTTAGAAACTATACTTGCAACGAGAATTCATTTGTGAAATTCTAAACCATCAAAAATCCAATCATCACCACGCGAACCCTATCAGTCGCGCAGACCCCCCCACCCCCAATCCTCTTCTCCCTCTCTGCTCCCTCTCCCTCCAACCACCACCCAGCCGCCACCGCCGACCACCCAGACGCCGCCGCCACCCCGTACGCCGCTGCTTTCTTGTATATCGCTGCTGTTTACATTGAGTTTTTATGTTTATTTTATATCTATGTACATGCAGCTTGATTTTTTAATTCATATGAACTGATATGATTGCTATTTATTTTCCGGGACAATCCAATTTTAGCCGGAATGCTGCCCAAATTTTTTTGAAATTTTTTTCATTCATGTTTTGGTTTGGCATTTCTGAAATCTGTTTCACTCTGCTTTACCCAGACCATTTCATGAATGCTATGGCAGACTTTCTTCTCCTTTTTTATTTCCTGGTTCATAAACTGCTTGTTCAATTATGAGTACTTCTATTCTTACCTGTGAATCACTGTTATATGGAATTTTTCTATGCCACTTACTTTAACCCGCACTTTACTAACTCACTGATTTTAATTTACTAATTTCTTTTTCAAATTCTAACCATACTAACCCTTTTGATCTCTTTTCTGATTTTTTTTCACTTTCCTCTAGCTTTTTCACTATGGCATATTGATTTTTTCTCTTTCCATTTAACATTCATTCAACCACATTTCCATTACTCATTTTTCTTATTTTATTTCTCCCTTAGCGCTTTGAGTTTCCTTTGTTTGCATTGCCTATTTGCTTTCCTATTTTATCCATATCCTGGTTTTCTGTTTTTCAGGATGTCTGCCTCACAAAGGAAAGGCAAAGGCAAGGCTACTGGCAAGCGCAAGCGTGGAGCTTCCTCCCAGTCCATCATTGCTCTAATGCACGATTCTTCATGGCGGGAGAAGAACTTCACACAGCAGGAAAAAGCTGACCAGCTGCTCCCTTCGACTGATCCTATAAAATTTGCAAACCGGTACTGTGAACTGAAGTACCCGACTTTTGCAAACTCCAGAAATCTATACCTGGAACGAACTCTGAAAATTCCAGAAGCCCTCCAGCAGTACACCACTGAGCAAATCAAACAAAGAGGCTGGTTCTTTCTGGAAAGAACACTGACAGAGGTCAACGCATCTTGGGTCCGGGAATTCTATTGCAACTACTACCTTACTACCCTTGATGCAGTAAACCTGAGGGGAAAACAAATTCTGGTCACTAAAGAGGCCTTAGAGGACATCCTCCAGCTCCCAGCCAAATCTGATCAGCCTGATGGTTTTTCAAAGGCTGAGGAGGACATGAGTCAGATGCAGTTTGATTGGGATGCCATGAAGGCACGGATAGCTCTCGACCCGACAGTTCCTTGGGAGATGGGTCAGGACACTACCATGCCTAGAGGGATCAAAAGAGTGTACTTGAATGATGAAGCTCGGCTTTGGCATCAGATCTTGAGCAACTATGTGATGTCGAGTACTCATGAGACTGAGATCCCGATTGCCATGCTTACTGGTATGCGAAATTGTGATCACTACTTTTCACAACTCAAATAATCCCTAGTAATGGACCCAAAGACTTGGTGCTCAATACCATGGCATAAACACAACTTCGCACAACTAACCAGCAAGTGCACTGGGTCGTCCAAGTAATAAACCTTACGCGAGTAAGGGTCGATCCCACGGAGATTGTTGGTATGAAGCAAGCTATGGTCACCTTGTAAATCTTAGTCAGGCAGACTCAAATGGGTATGGGTGATATATGAATAAAACATAAAGATAAAGATAGAGATACTTATGCAAATCATTGGTGAGAACTTCAGATAAGCGAATGGAGATGCTTAGTCCCTTCCGTCTCTCTGCTTTTCTACTGTCTTCATCCAATCCTTCTTACTCCTTTCCATGGCAAGCTGTATGCAAGGGTTTCACCGTTGTCAGTGGCTACCTCCCATCTTCTCAGTGGAAATGTTCAACGCACCCTGTCACGGCACGGCTATCCAGCTGTCGGTTCTCGATCATGTCGGAATAGAATCCAGTGATTCTTTTGCGTCTGTCACTAACGCCCCACAATCGCGAGTTTGAAGCTCGTCACAGTCATTCAATCATTGAATCCTACTCAGAATACCACAGATAAGGTTTAGACCTTCCGGATTCTCTTGAATGCCGCCATCAATTCTAGCTTATACCACGAAGATTCCGGTTAAAGAACCCAAGAGATAAACATTAGAGCCTTGTTTGCTTGTAGAACAAAAGTGGTTGTCAGTCACTTGTTCATAAGTGAGAATGATGGTGAGCGTCACATAATCATCACATTCATCATGTTCTTGAGTGTGAATGAATATCTTGGAATAAGAACAAGCTGAATTGAATAGAAGAACAATAGTAATTGCATTAATACTCGAGGTACACCAGAGCTCCACACCTTAATCTATGGTGTGTAGAAACTCCACCGTTAAAAATACATAAGGACAAGGTCTAGGCATGGCCGTGAGGCCAGCCTCCCAGTGATCAAAGGATTCAAAGACCTAAAGGTGGTCTAAGATCCAAAGATTAAAAATACAATAGTAAAAGGTCCTATTTATAGGGAACTAGTAGCTTAAGGTTTACAAAGATAAGTAAATGACATAAAAATCCACTTCCGGGCCCACTTGGTGTGTGCTTGGGCTGAGCATTGAAGCATTTTCGTGTAGAGACTCTTCTTGGAGTTAAACGCCAGCTTTTGTGCCAGTTTGGGCGTTTAACTCCCACTTTGGTGCCAGTTCCGGCGTTTAACGCTGAGAATTCTGAAGGTGACTTTGAACGCCGGTTTGGGCCATCAAATCTTGGGCAAAGTATGAACTATCATATATTGCTGGAAAGCCCAGAATGTCTACTTTCCAACGCCGTTGAGAGCGCGCCAATTGAGTATCTGTAGCTCCAGAAAATCCACTTCGAGTGCAGGAAGGTCAGAATCCAACAGCATCTGCAGTCCTTTTAGTCTCTGAATCAGATTTTTGCTCAGGTCCCTCAATTTCAGCCAGAAAATACCTGAAATCACAGAAAAACACACAAACTCATAGTAAAGTCCAGAAAAGTGAATTTTAACTAAAAACTAATAAAAATATACTAAAAACTAACTAAAATATACTAAAAACATACTAAAAACAATGCCAAAAAGCGTACAAATTATCCGCTCATCACAACACCAAACTTAAATTGTTGCTTGTCCTCAAGCAACTGAAAATCAAATAAGATAAAAAGAAGAGAATATGCAATGAATTCCAAAAACATCTATGAAGATCAGTATTAATTAGATGAGCGGGGCTTTTAGCTTTTTGCCTCTGAACAGTTTTGGCATCTCACTCTATCCTTTGAAATTCAGAATGATTGGCTTCTTTAGGAACTCAGAATCCAGATAGTGTTATTGATTCTCCTAGTTAAGTATGATGATTCTTGAACACAGCTACTTTATGAGTCTTGGCCGTGGCCCAAAGCACTCTGTCTTCCAGTATTACCACCGGATACATACATGCCACAGACACATAATTGGGTGAACCTTTTCAGATTGTGACTCAGCTTTTCTAGAGTCCCCAATTAGAGGTGTCCAGGGTTCTTAAGCACACTCTTTTTGCCTTGGATCACAACTTTATTTCTTTCTTTTTCTTTCTTTTTCTCTTTCTCCTTTTTTTCATTTTTTTTCGCTTCTTTTTTTCTTTTTTTTTTTGTATTCACTGCTTTTTCTTGCTTCAAGAATCATTTTTATGATTTTTCAGATCCTCAGTAACATGTCTCCTTTTTCATCATTCTTTCAAGAGCCAACAATTTTAACATTCATGAACAACAAATTCAAAAGACATATGCACTGTTCAAGCATACATTCAGAAAACAAAAGTATTGCCACCACATCAAAATAATTAATCTGTTATAAAATTTAAAATTCATGCAATTCTTCTCTTTTTCAATTAAGACATTTTTTATTTAAGAAAGGTGATGGATTCATAGGACATTCATAACTTTAAGGCATAGACACTAAGACACTAATGATCACAAGACACAAACATGGATAAACATAAGCATGATTTTTCGAAAAAAAAAACAGAAAAATAAAGAACAAGGAAATTAAAGAACGGGTCCACCTTAGTGATGGCGGCTTGTTCTTCCTCTTGAAGATCTTATGGAGTGCTTGAGCTCCTCAATGTCTCTTCCTTGCCTTTGTTGCTCCTCTCTCATGATTCTTTGATCTTCTCTAATTTCATGGAGGAGGATAGGATGTTCTTGGTGCTCCACCCTTAGTTGTCCCATGTTGGAACTCAATTCTCCTAGGGAGGTGTTGATTTGCTCCCAATAGTTTTGTGGAGGAAAGTGCATCCCTTGAAGCATATCAGGGATTTCATGATGAGAGGGGTCTCTTGTTTGCTCCATCCTTTTCTTAGTGATGGGCTTGTCCTCATCAATGAGGATGTCTCCTTCTATGTCAACTCCAACTGAATAACAGAGGTGACAAATGAGATGAGGAAAGGCTAACCTTGCCAAGGTAGAGGACTTGTCCGCCACCTTATAGAGTTCTTGGGCTATAACCTCATGAATTTCCACTTCTTCTCCAATCATGATACTATGAATCATGATGGCCCGGTCTAGAGTAACTTCAGACCGGTTGCTAGTGGGGATGATTGAGCGTTGGATAAACTCCAACCATCCTCTAGCCACAGGCTTGAGGTCGTGCCTTCTTAGTTGAACCGGCTTCCCTCTTGAATCTCTCATCCATTGGGCGCCCTCTTCACAAATGTCAGTGAGGACTTGGTCCAACATTTGATCAAAGTTGACCCTTCTAGTGTAAGGATGTTCATCTCCTTGCATCATGGGCAAGTTGAATGCCAACCTTACATTTTCCGGACTAAAATCTAAGTATTTCCCCCGAACCATTGTAAGCCAATTCTTTGGGTCCGGGTTTACACTTTGATCATGGTTCTTGGTGATCCATGCATTGGCATAAAACTCTTGAACCATTAAGATTCCGACTTGTTGAATGGGATTGGTAAGAACTTCCCAACCTCTTCTTCGAATCTCATGTCGGATCTCCGGATATTCACTCTTTTTGAGTTTGAAAGGGACCTCGGGGATCACCTTCTTCAAGGCCACAACTTCATAGAAGTGGTCTTGATGCACCCTTGAGATGAATCTCTCCATCTCCCATGACTCGGAGGTGAAAGCTTTTGCCTTCCCTTTCCTCTTTCTAGAGGTTTCTCCGGCCTTGGATGCCATAAATGGTTATGGAAAAACAAAAAGCAATGCTTTTACCACACCAAACTTAAAAGGTTTGCTCGTCCTCGAGCAAAAGAAGAAAGAAGAGAGTAGAAGAAGAAGAAATGGAGGAGATGGAGGTGGCTTTGTGGTTCGGCCAAAAGGGGGGAGAAGTAGTGTTTAGGGTGTGTGAAAATGAAGGAGTGAAGATGGGTTTATATAGGGGTGAAGGGAGGGGTAGGGTTCGGCCATTATGGGTGGGTTTGGGAGGTAAAGTTGTTTGAATTTGAATGGTGAGGTAGGTGGGGTTATATGAAGGATGGATGTGAGTGGTGAAGAGAATAGAGAGGGTGGTGGGGTAGGTGGGGATCCTGTGGGGTCCACAGATCCTGAGGTGTCAAGGAAAATTCAACCCTGCACCAAGTGGCGTGCAAAAATGCACCCTTTTGCCAATTCTGGCGTTAAACGCCGGGCTGGTGCCCATTTCTGGCGTTTAACGCCAAGTGCTTGCCCTTTTCTGGCGTTTAACGCCAGTCTGGTGCCCCTTTCTGGCGTTAAACGCCCAGAATGGTGCCAGACTGGGCGTTAAACACCCATCTGCTAGCCTCACTGGCGTTTAAATGCCAGCAAGTTCTCCTCCAGGGTGAGCTATTTTTCTTTCTGTTTTTCTTTCTGTTTTTGCTTTTTCAATTGATTTTGTGACTTCTCATGATCATCAACCTACAGAAAACATAAAATAACTAAGGAAAATAGATAAAATATAACATTGGGTTGCCTTCCAACAAGCGCTTCTTTAATGTCAGTAGCTTGACAGAGGGCTCTCATGGAGCCTCATAGATACTCAGAGCAATGTTGGAACCTCCCAACACCAAACTTAGAGTTTGAATGTGGGGGTTCAACACCAAACTTAGAGTTTGGTTGTGGCCTCCCAACACCAAACTTAGAGTTTGACTGTGGGGGCTCTGTTTGACTCTGTTTTGAGAGAAGCTCTTCATGCTTCCTCTCCATGGTGACAGAGAGATATCCTTGAGCCTTAAACACTAAGGATTCTTCATTCACTTGAATGATCAATTCTCCTCTATCAACATCAATTACAGCCTTTGATGTGGCTAGGAAGGGTCTGCCAAGGATGATGGATTCATCCATGCACTTCCCAGTCTCTAGGACTATGAAATCAGCAGGGATGTAATGGTCTTCAATCTTCACCAAAACATCCTCTACAAGTCCATAAGCTTGTTTCTTTGAATTGTCTGCCATCTCTAGTGAGATTCTTGCAGCTTGTACCTCAAAGATCCCTAGCTTCTCCATTACAGAAAAAGGCATGAGGTTTACACTTGACCCTAAGTCACACAGAATACCGCTAGACAAGGTTTAGACCTTCCGGATTCTCTTGAATGCCGCCATCAATTCTAGCTTATACCACGAAGATTCCGGTTAAAGAACCCAAGAGATAAACATTAGAGCCTTGTTTGCTTGTAGAACAAAAGTGGTTGTCAGTCACTTGTTCATAAGTGAGAATGATGATGAGCGTCACATAATCATCACATTCATCATGTTCTTGAGTGTGAATGAATATCTTGGAATAAGAACAAGCTGAATTGAATAGAAGAACAATAGTAATTGCATTAATACTCGAGGTACAGCAGAGCTCCACACCTTAATCTATGGTGTGTAGAAACTCCACCATTGAAAATACATAAGGACAAGGTCTAGGCATGGCCGTGAGGCCAGCCTCCCAGTGATCAAAGGATTCAAAGACCTAAAGGTGGTCTAAGATCCAAAGATTAAAAATACAATAGTAAAAGATCCTATTTATAGGGAACTAGTAGCTTAAGGTTTACAAAGATGAGTAAATGGCATAAAAATCTACTTCCGGGCCCACTTGGTGTGTGCTTGGGCTGAGCATTGAAGCATTTTCGTGTAGAGACTCTTCTTGGAGTTAAACGCCAGCTTTTGTGCCAGTTTGGGCGTTTAACTCCCACTTTGGTGCCAGTTCCGGCGTTTAACGCTGGGAATTCTGAAGGTGACTTTGAACGCCAGTTTGGGCCATCAAATCTTGGGCAAAGTATGGACTATCATATATTGCTGGAAAGCCCAGAATGTCTACTTTCCAACGCCATTGAGAGCACGCCAATTGGGCTTCTGTAGCTCCAGAAAATCCACTTCGAGTGCAAGGAGGTCAGAATCCAATAGCATCTGTAGTCCTTTTAGTCTCTGAATCAGATTTTTGCTCAGGTCCCTCAATTTCAGCTAGAAAATACCTGAAATCACAGAAAAACACACAAACTCATAGTAAAGTCCAGAAAAGTGAATTTTAACTAAAAACTAATAAAAATATACTAAAAACTAACTAAAATATACTAAAAACATACTAAAAACAATGCCAAAAAGCGTACAAATTATCCGCTCATCACTTACCCTCCTCTGGTGTGTGCTGGAGGGTAAGGACCTGTACTTGCCTCATTTTATCCGGCACTATATGGCCAGGGTCCACGTCCGAGGCACCCTCCCTTTTCAATATCTGGTTACACAGCTTGGTCGTTGGGCTGACGTGCCATGGGAGGATGCCGATGAGAGACCACCAGCGGCGGATTACAGGAAGCTCATTCCTCACAGTAGGAACTTCCTAGCTTTGGGCTACAGACCACCACCCTTCACTGCTACTGATGAGACAGCCCCACCGTCTGCTGGACCCTCTTCATCCACAGCTGCCACTGCTGCTCCTGCCACTACTACTGCACCTCCACCTGCCTCTGAGCCCGTATACCGCCTCGTGCACCGCCTATTCCGCCAGCTTGATCAGATGGAGCGCCGTAACCGATGCCGGTATGAGACATTGGAGCGCCGCAGCAGGCGACGCTATTCCCATCTGAAGCTGATGATCAGACAGGGCGCCGACATCCCCTCCGAGCCCGACACTCCATCAGAGCCATCAGAGGAGGAGGAGGATGAGCACGAGGAGGAGACTCATTTTCAGGAGGAGATTCATCAGCAGGCAGCCCCGCATCCGGAGGTTATGCCCCAGCTTGAGGTTGCAAATCCGGAGATCCTACTTCAGTCAGTCCCACCTCTACAGCAGCCAGACTCCCAGCCCACCACCACTGAGACTCCAGCTGCCATCCCTACCAGTGATGACACCCCTTCACACCCGGCTTGATTGAGCATCGGGGACGATGCTTCCTTTTAAGTGTGGGGAGGTCGCCATCTCTGGCGTTTATTTTGGTGAACCACTACATACTTTTTCTTTTTATTTTGGATATTTTTCTGTATTTTTCTTTTTACTGTTATTTTATGAGTACTTATACATTGCTTTTATGTATTTTTACTCTATTTTCTGCATTTTGCATCTTTAGTTCATATTTTAGCCATTTAGTTTATTTTAGTTATTTAGTTTAGTTTGCAATTCTGATTTATTAGTGGATTAATTAGCATAGTTTACCCTTTTTAGCATAAGATAGTATAGTTTAAATAGAAAAATATAAAAAGGAAGTAAGCTAGGAAATTGAACATATCAGATTTAAATCCATAAACCTTGTATATAGCATTACATGATGTAGTTAAGCTGACAGCATTTCATCAAGGAGGAACATTAAAACTTTAAAAGCTACCCTAAATAATTTTTTTATGAGAATAATGGGAAATTTTAACTAAACCTGCATACGATATATACATGATATATGATGCTTGAGTTAGAAAACACACAGCCTGTGAGTCTTGAGCTTAAATTGTATGGTTGCATTCAAACCATAATTTCATTTCTGTGTGTTACATTTCTTTTTATTCTGATGTTCTTTCCTTTGCTTTAATCTATATGTCCAATTATAGAATATAGAATAGATACATACCAAGAGAATGATTGAGGCCATCATTTGATTTTAGCTCACTTAACCCAATTAGCCTACCTTTTACATCACCCTTGTTAGCCCCCTTGAGCCTTTTAAAACCCCTTTATTCTATTTAGCCAAATTACTAGCCTTAAGTAGAAAAACAAAAGAAAACCCCAAGTGAATCCTTGGTTAGCTTAAGATAGAAAATCATGAATAGAGTTAAATGTGGAAAACCTTGTGGGAACATGAGTGATAGAAACAAAGGGTTAGGAAGATTAAAAAGAAATAAAAAAAAATTTTGGGAAGCATGCTCATGGGAAAAGCAAAGTGATTCAATTAGCATGTGCATTAAAAAAAAAATTTCAGCATCTAAATAAAAGGAGATACAAAAAGAAATTCCCCCAATGAATACAATGCACATGGGATAAAAATAAAAAGTGAAACATGAGCATGTAACAATAAGTGGGAAATATGGGAAAATAGGTAAGGAAGTTTTATCTTGCTAAATATGTATGTTAGGTGAGATCTTAGTCTAATTAAGGATTCACTTATTAGCTCACTTGACCATATACATAAATCCTTACCTTTACCTTGGCCCCATTACAACCTTAATTAAAGACCTCATAACTTTTTGGTATGACTATATTCTATAATTGTTGATTGGTTAGATGAAAAACAAAGTTATAAGAAAGTCAGAATAAAAAGAAAAATAGAGTGAATAAACCCAGTAAACACTGAGTGACTAGAGAGTAAACACAAAATCCAGTGAGGGTTCAATAACTCATCAACATATATCTGTGCTTGAAATTTACTAATTGTTTTGCAAGTTTGTACAATGTTTTCTTTCCCATCTCATTTGCTAAATTGCTTTATTATTCAAGGGTTGGCTATATATATATACATAACTCCTTGAGAATGTGAATTAACTTAGCTACATGTAAGCTTTATATATGAGTGAATAAATTAGAGTTGCATGATGCATCATTCATTTAGGTAGTTGCATTTGATTTAGGTTGCATTGCATTCCATCACTTTAACCTTAACTATTTACCTTGGATTTAGCATGAGGACATGCTAGTGTTTAAGTGTGGGGAGGTTGATAAACCCATATTTCATGAGTTCTTTTGTGCTTAATTTGAGTGATTTATATAATCTTTTACCTACTTATTCACATTAATTGCATGGTTTTACTTTCCCTTCCTTATTATGTCATATTATGAAAAACATGTTTCCTAAGCTTTGAAAATTAATTATTTTAATTACCTTTATTTCCATTCGATGCCGTGATTAGTGTGTTGAGTAGTTTCAGATTTTCTAAGGCAGAATGACTTAAAGGATGAAAAAGGAAACATACTAAAAGGAAAGAAGAAAGCAAAACGGAGCTTTAAGGAAACTAGTATCCACGCGATCGCATGGACGACGCGATCGCGTGCCAAGCACGAATCAGCAGCGACGTGGCCGCATGATAGACGCGACCGCGTGCCTTAAGCAGAACACACATGACGCGTGGCAAGGAAAAGCTTCGAATGACGCGACCGCGTGACAGAGGCCACGCACCAGAAAATTACAGAACACGCCCCAGCGAGTTCTAAAGCCCTTTTTGGCCCAAATCCAAGCCCAGACAGCATAGACCAGGGGTTATGAAGTGAGGGAATGCATCCATTCAGCCGGGGGGGCGTAATTTTAGTTTTCAATGATTTAGATTTAGTCTAGAGAGAGGTTCTCTCTCTCTCTCTTTTAGGATTTAGGATTTCTTCTTGTTTCAAGAGTAACTCTGGATCCAGGTTTTAAATGTTCTTTTATTTTAGTTCTATAATTATTTATTCCAGCATTTGAATTGATCATTTACTTTTATAATTGAATTTATGAATTATTCCATGTTACAGATAATTATTTGAATTAATGGTATTGAGGCATTTTCAGTTTATTATTGCTCTTGTTAATTTATGGTTATCATTGTTTACGATTTGAGAATATTTTTATTATTCCAGCAATTTTACTTTTTCCCTTTTTGGTTCTGATTAAGAATTTAGTAACTCAACAGTTGTTGAACTCAACGTAATTAATAATCGTTATCTTGCTAATTGAGCTGAACCTAAATAATCCCAACCTTTTCTTAGGAAATAATTAGGATTCATAGGTCAATTTAATTAGTCCCTTGACTTTCCTTTGCCCTGGTAAAGGTTGACCAAGTGGAGTTTAGATTCAACTTTTATTATAGTTGAGAGAGATAACTAAGTTAGACCTCTAAATTCCCTTATCTTGCCAAAAGTTGTTTTACAGTTATTTATTTATTTTTAATTGCCATTTACTTTACTTGTCATTCAAATCACTTGCTTCTCACCTTCTAAACCCTGAATTCACAACCTTTATAGCCAATAATAAGAACATACTTCTTTGCAGTTCCTTGAGAAGACGACCCGAGGTTTGAATACTCGGTTAACAATTTTTAAAGGGGTTTGTTACTTGTGACACCCAAAACGTTTGTATGAAAGGACTTTTGAAGGTTTAGAAACTATACTTGCAACGAGGATTTATCCGCAAATTTCTAGACCACGCAAAAGTCCTCTCATCAGTCGTTACTGTACGTTCTTCTTCTTCTTCTTGCTACACGTTCTTCTTCTTCTTCATCTCCTCTTTCGTTATCGTCGTCACCAACACCACATCCTCCTCCTCTTCCTCTTCCTCCTTCTTTTTTCATTAGAATTTCTTCTCCTCCTTCCTTTTCCTCCTCCTCCTCCATATCTCATTGTTAAAGATAATGAATAATTCAAGTTCAAATTGTCAATTGAACCAAAACGAATTTGATTCTTGTTTTGAATCCAATCAAGTAGCTAACATGTGGTTCGATTCAAGTTAATTTTTTCGTTAGTAGTTTATGATTTTGTAGGTGAATAATGTTTCATTGTTGATGGTTTGAATTGAATGTAATGTAAAAGTTCTGTATTAAAAAATATTTTTCTGTATTTGTAGCAAATTTGGGTGTAACACGAAGTTATTTGGGTGTAACACGAAGACATTTGGGTGTATTCTTTAAGAATTTTTGGTGTATGTGTGCTGATAAGTTTTGCATAATTCAAAACTCTTCTTTTTCCTCCTCATTTTTTGTTGCTTCTTCTTCTTCTTTTTCATCATCATCATCATCATCATCATCTTCTTCTTCTTCTTCTTTTTCTTATTCATCTTTTTTTTCTTATTTTATCTTCTCAAATTTCTTCTTGTTTTACTCTTTTAAGAAGAATAAAAATAAAAAAATCAAACAAAGAAGAAGAAGAAACACATAATGGTACAAAATCACTTGGAAGAGGATGAACTTACATTCGTTTAACTAAAAGAAAGAAAGAAATAAGAAAGAAAAGAAGAACAAAAAAATTGCAGCATTAGAAAAAATATTTTTCTGTATTTACTGCAAATTTGGGTGTAACACGAAGATATTTGGGTGTATTGTTTAAGAATTTTCGATGTATGTATACTGATAAGTTCTGCATAATTCAAAACTTTTCATTTTCCTCCTCCTTATCTTCTGTTGCTTCTTCTTCTTTTTTCATCATCATCACCATCTTCTTCTTATTTTTTTGTTCATCTTTTCGTTTTTGTTTTACCTTCTCAAGTTTCTTCTTGTTTTCTTCTTGTTTTACTCTCTCACCAACACCTCCTCCTCCTCTTCCTCTCCTTCCTCCTTTTTTCATTGGAATTTCTTCTCCTCCTTCCTTTTCCTCCTTCTCCTCCATCATCCGTTATCTCATTATTGAAGATAATGAATAATTTAAATTCGGATTGTCAATTGAACCAGAACGAAATTGATTATTTTGAATCCAATCAAGTGGATGAGGTGTGGTTTGATTCTTGTTAATATTTTCATTAGTATTTTATGATTCTATAGGTGAATAATGTTATTTTTGTTTGTGAAAATTATTGTTCATCCTTTATGGTTTGAATTGAATGTAATGTAAAAGTTCTGCATTAAAGAAAATATTTTTCTGTATTTTGGTGTAACACGGAAATATTTGGGTGTATTGTTTAAGAATTTAAGGTGTATGTGTGCTGATAAGTTCTGCATAATTCAAAACTCTTCTTCTCCATCCTCCTCATCTTCTGTTGCTTCTTCTTCTTTTTTATAATCATCATCATCTTCTTCTTTTTTTTTTCTTATTCATCTTTTTTTCTTATTTTATCTTCTCAAATTTTTTTTGTTTTACTCTTTTAATAAGAATAAAAGTAAAAAAATCAAACAAAGAAGAAGAAGAAACACATAATGGTACAAAATCACTTGGAAGATGATGAACTTACATTCGTTCAACTAAAAGAAAGAAAGAAATAAGAAAAAAAAGAAGGACAAAAAATGCAGCATTAGAGGAAATATTTTTCTGTATTTACAGCAAATTTGGGTGTAATACAAAGATATTTAGGTGTAACACGGAGATATTTGGGTGTATTGTTTAAGAAATTTTCGGTGTGTGCGTGCTGATAAGTTCTGCATAATTCAAAATTCTTCCTCTTTCTCCTCCTCATCTTCTGCTGCTTCTTCTTCTTCATCTTCTTATTTCATATTCTCATAATTTTTCTTGGGAGAAAAAAAATCAAATACATAATGTTGCAAAATCAATAGAAAGAGAATGAGGGAAAAAAATGCAGCAACAACAGTAATAAAAAAAATGACGATGAAGATGAAACATATGAACAAAAAGGAGGAGAAATATAAAGAAGAAGGAGAAGGAGAAGGAAGAGGAGGATGGGGAGGAGGAATGCGAAGCGCGCTATGAAAACCCTTGAGTAGCGCGCGTGTTAACACGCTCGTATGGGTGAGCGTCCTTTTTGTTGGGTTTGGTCTAACTTGTATGACTTGTAAACCAAAATGACTTGTATGTGTAGCACTTCTAGTCATCTAACAAAGAAGAGATTGCACGCGATGGTAGAAGTGCTGAAACCCAACTACTTTACAGCAAAAGGGTTCTCCTGCTTCTTATACCACTATAGGGTAACATGCTGCCATCTAGTAGTGTTTCTAGCAGCACTCCAGGTCACTTTCTGGCTTTGAATCTCTCAGCAATGAATCTGATCATAGTTGATGATAGGCCAAGTAACTATGCTGTATCTGGTGAAATGGAGCTTGAGGTTGGGTTGAAGTTTCTTAATAGAGAAATAACCATGCTTGCTATTATGAACTATAACATTTGTAAAAGTGCAAAATACAAAGTGGTAGAGTCAGATGGCATGTGTGTAGATACAAACAGTTTGGGGACCATTGTTAGTGGATGATAAAGGTTACAAAAACTAGAGCTTTAAGGTTTCGAAAAATTCGAAAATACCAAGGGCCTCATAGTTGTTTGACAAGTTTAATGTCACAAGATTATGCCCAACTTAATAGCAATGTCATATGCCAACATATATTTTCCATGGTTTACGATGATGCGATGATTGGTATAAAAGTGTTGCAAGGTTCAATAGAGTCAACCTATGGGTACAAGGCGTCGTACATGAAAGCTTGTCATGCAAAGTAAAAGGTAATTGTAAAAATTGATGGAGATTGGGATGTGTCATATAATATCAAATGCGGAGGTATTTCAATGGTTTGAAAACTTTCACTGCAGGTATTTGAAAGATGTTATAGTTTTTTTTATTTGCATTAATCTTGGTTACTAGAGTCCTTTTTTGTTGTTAACGAATGACCATGATCGTTGTAGGCACAACTGTCGATCTATAGATGAAAACATACAACATTGGCAAGTGGCAACATGTTAAATCGTGATAGTATTATGTTTCACCAGGTATTCTAAGAATTTCCATCGTGTGTCGAGGCATTTAAGCATTGCAAGCCTTTGGTCTCAACTGATGGAACATACTTGAATGGTAAGTACTCGAGCACCCTATTGATGGAAATAGCACAAGATGAGAATAATAACATTTCACCAATTGCTTTCGTAATTATGTATAGGGAGAATACAGATTCTTGGTACTTTTTCCTGACCAACTTAAGGAGGCATGTAGCTCATCAACCAGGGATTGTGATCATTTTTGACAGGCATACAACAATAAAGGCAGCACTGGAGCAGCCTGGTTGTGGGTGGGAACACAATATTTACTGTGTGAGACATATTACCTCAAACTTTGCAACACATTTCAAGAGTAAGGAGGCTAAAAAAATTGAGTTAGCGCTTTGTATTCGAAGATGTAAGAGCAAACACAATGTTACCTTGAGTTAATTAGCAGCGAGGATATGGCCACATCTCCGACAATGATGGCATGGATTTGAGAGTTGGATCCACCTAGGTGGCTACAATACTGTGACGATAGACGTAGATATGATCACATGATAACTAATCTTTCTGATTGTATCAACTCTTTTCACACGGACACTTATAATCTACCAGTTTGTGCAATAGTGAATTTCACTTATCATCATCTTAATGTACTATTAGTAAACAAGGGTCGAGGGGCACAAGCCCGTATTGGTTGCGAAGAGCGAAACTTACTATGTCACTAACAATTCCCGACCACCTTCCTGCTACAGGTGGATGGCTGTTAAAATCGGATGGTCAAAGGGTGAACTCCAAGTCAGTGGGTGTATGCGGAGAGGATTGGGGAGTAATAAATGGGTCCAGTCCATCAAAGAAGGAAACGAAGTTTGTCCACCCCGCTTTCTCGATAGAATTGATCAAGTCTTATGTACCACCTCTAGGGATAAACCACCAACCTCATAATTGCTCAGATAAGCATGAACTGATACATAGAGTGGGGATCTTGTGCACATAATGGCTAAGGGCTGTAGAAATCTCCAACAGGCATGACATGCTGTGGTGGCTCCTCAGAAAAATTTTGTGGTGGATCTTTGTGTGGGAACTCAGGCTCATCCATAACAGGTTTATTGTGAGCTTACATCCTAGTCTGACACACTCGATAGTGTCTCCGATCTTGAGGGACCTCAAGTAACCTGACCAAGATACCTTGCCATACTTTGCTGGGGCATCGACGAGAATGTATATTGTGTGAGGATCATGTAAGGCATCTGAAGATGACAAAAACCTTCTAGTCCTTTCACAATACTACTTGTAGTAATCCCTACTAGGTCACAAAGCCTCTACCATCTCAATCTTCAAACGATATGCCTCCGTGTGTCGGTTTGGCCAAACTTTAAACCACGTTGCTAGGCGAATGGGCCACAAGGCATCGTTGTTGTATGCCGATTGATGGTGAAAGGTATCAATAATCAACGGCGGGTTAGGTGGCCCTTGTTTTTCGCTGAACTATCACAACATTCTGTCTACATTCAGAATTTCAATCCATCAGAAGAATATGAGTTGCACAACAACAATATAGAAGTCTCTATTGGGGTTTCCTTGAAATTCCTCAGATATATTGGAAGCTATACGAGGATCATCACGCGACAACCAATTGAACTACATAAATTAATGCATGGATTACATTACCAACAACATAACTATAGATAAAAAATTCAACATAAAAAAAACTCTCAACTTACATCATCAACAAATAGACTGTCCAACCTTAAACTGTCATATCAGTCGACTTTTAGCATAGTAATTCTACGCTTTTTTTCCTATCCACCTGTCAAAAAAAGGAGTGACAATAAATTTTTGTGTACAATAATGATTAAAAAGTGGATATCCTATGAAAAAACTATGCCATGTTAAGACCATACCTTGTATCTAACGGGAAATGTGTAAGACGTCCTGACATTTGGTGCCAAAAAAACTCTATAGTATATCCAGGACATCAGCAATGTATGACAACCACCTATAGCCTCAACATTATAATTGGTTGCTAAACACATGGCTTGATATAACCAATAAAGAACAACACTACCCTAACTATAGCTGCTTATGGCATCATAATTCTCCAACAGTGAAAGATATTGCATGTGCATGGTGTTCTTAACCTTATCTGGTAGTAGAATGCCACCTAACAAATACATACTATAACAACGGATGAATTTCATGAGGGCATTATCAAGGCATTGAATGGCATATCTTAAAGTCGAGTCCTTAGCCACTTCAATTTTATGTTGAACTTCGTGGTCTTAACATGTCTCATCTGGAACATCCAAAAAAGTTATTCACATCGTTGTCATATATCTCTCTAGTGAAACCTGCTCCATGACCTCAATATACCATTTACAGGTTCTCAATATGCATATTATGTCTTGGAAGAGATTTATACATGCATCTACCCATGAATTCCCTCATAATTAAGCAGTTTAGTAGTTAATCTGGTTGTCAAACTTTTAAATGATGGGTCAACAGTAGATTGGATGGAAACTATTAAGTTTTAGTTTACGAAAAAGCATTAAAATAATGTAGAATTTGTATGTCTTTCCAGTTTGATTTTTCACCCGTTTTCTATGTTGTTAGGTTTTCAGTCATTTCTTATTTGGTTTTTCTCAAAACTGGGAAAGCTATGCAGCAAATTTGATTAGAGATGAACCAACTATTGGCACTAATTTGGGTAGTGTTGTTCCTAAAAATGTATCATCAATCGATCCTGAGATCTTCTCTGCTGGTAAATATTTGGACGACATTACATGATTTGGTTCTATGATTATTTGCATTCACACGACTTATAGTTTCTTTGATATTTTATCATTTCGTATCTCCAAGATCTTTTGTTATCTAGCTTGATGTTTTAAGTGTTACAGCTTAAGAAAAATCTATCCTATCTTCTTCGAAATCTTTAAAGGAAGCATTTGGAGCTCATAGAAAGCCACATGCTGAAGGTGAATGGCATGATTCTAATGCTACATGTGGGGTTAATTCCACTCAAGGTAGTTGCAGCGTTAGACGTGTTACCAGGTATCAAAACATGAAAGTCTATCAGCAGAAGTAGCCATCTTTTGGAATTACTCTAAAACATCCAGAGGAACTGAACAGTCCACTAAAACCAGCTCAGTTGCAATCTCTGGAAAAAGTAACTACAGAAAACGTAAATACACCATCTAAACATCTCGATGAAAGCTCTACATCTAGAGTTTCTATAACTTTATTTGAAAATAAAGAAGGCTATTCTAGGAGAAAGAAAGCTACTAGTAAAAAAAGTCAGATCACGTGTGAAAGAAAAAGGACTAGATCTACCACTGCAACCAAATATCCACGAAAAAGTGGTTTAAGCCCCTCGATCATTGGTGAGAAAGATAAGATATCCCCAGTGTCTGTTCTATCAAGTTTCAAAAAGTCCAGATCAAGTAAGTATTCCCTATTAGTTATTTCCTAGTTCTCATTCATAAAAGCTAAATCTTGTTTGGCCTAGAGATACTTGATGCACTAGTGCACTTTTCATACACTTACTAATATCTTCGCTCGATGTTACTATTAATCTTCTTGAAATTTTTGCTCGAATCATATTGCGGGAAGAGCTTCTACCACCCTTAGAGTTTTGGCGTTACCAGATACCGATTTACAATGCGGTATGTGATATCTTTCGTTGATTTTACAGCTTTCAATTAGCCTTTTTTTTCTGACCGCAGTATTTTCTTTACTTTTATTTATGAAATGTATATGTCAGATTTGGTTAGCACAGAAGTTTCGTTACAACTACATATTTTCCACGGTTTTATTTTTTTTTTGTTACCATCTAGGACCATGAGTTTACAAAAATTCAGGGAGGTGCATCTTTGGTTCAATAGATAAAGGTTCTTCAGCATCATTGAGTCGATACATTTTTTCTTGAATATTTAATTTTTTCTTGTGTAGATGCTTCGTTGTTTACATTTGTCATTTTTTTAAAGACTCATTCCTATTATGTTGTCTGATCAGTGGTTACTCTTATACTGTAGCTCATGATATTTAGCAAGTGCAGGTCAATCTGTGCTAAAGCTAATGTAAAAACTAAGATGTTAACTATTACTAATTTGAAGATAATTACAAAATTTCCTAGGAGAAATTAACATATTTTATAGGTAAATTGGAATATAATTGAAAATTTGGGCCTTTATACCAAAACATTGTTGTAGTACTTCTGTTTGTCCAGGTTTGTGGTACAAAACGGATGTAGGATGCTTGATGGGACTGTTTGTTGGTAGTTTGTTTAACCTCACAGAATTAAACAAAATAAACAATAAAAATAAGTGTGGAATCTAAACTTTTTTTGAAAGTTGAGCATGAAAGGATAAGTATTTCCCTTGGATGCAAAACCAATGCAATTAAACAAGTTTCATCAACAACACAAAAGACATGGAAGAAGGATCTAATTGGAGAAATAGACAGTCGGGGATACATTGCAATCATGTAATGCATGGACTCCAAATTATTGTTTCTTGTTGAAAATAGTTCATGTTATTTGGAAGAGTCTATACTTCTCTGCTCTGCGGTACATAAAACCTAATAACGGACAAATAGCATATTTTAGTTTTAGACTTATTGAGTTATAGTTCTTACTTCTCACTCCTTATCAGGTCAACAAAACCCTCAAATAACTTTATCCCTAGGTCAACTGAAATTTATAGAAACTTTAAATGATAGAAATAAGATTTATTACATTTAAATTAGGAGTATGCATTTTATTAGTTCAAGTCACTTGTCAAATAAAATACCTTGGCATTTAACTGATGCTATCTGTGAAATGATTTAGATTTGTTATATACAGACATGTTTTCTTCTTTTTGATTAGTTAAACCTTGCACCTGTCATTATATCGGCAATCGCGACAAAAAATTTCTTTGCTTGTTACAATTATAACACTACACATACTTTCCTAAAAGACAAGCATGCCTATTTTTATCTTTCAAGGCCCCATTTTTTGTCATTTCTATTCAAACCACAAACCATGCCAGATTTACTTAAATTGACACATTTAATTAAGCAAAGTCATGCTAGACAATCATCAATATACAAAATTTAGATAACCTAGCCATCATATCATTCAAGCATTACATCTCTAACACGACCATCTAAAAGCTCAAAAAAATTTATAAATTTTCATATTTCAAAATGTAAACGCATAGTGAAAGAGACCCCATTCACGGAAAATACCAGCTCCATGCTTAAAGCCTCTTTACACATCATGAACCTGCAAAATTAAGAAACCATTTCAAATCAATAAGGTTATATTAATATGGTCTACATTCAGAATCTCAATCCATCGGAAGAATATGAGTTTCACAACAACAATATAGAAGTCTCGATAGGGTTTTTCTTGAAATTCCTCAGACATATTCGAAGCTATACGAGGATCATCATGCGATAACTAATTGAACTACATAAATTAATGCAAGGATTACATTACTGACAACATAACTACAGATAAAAAATTCAATAATAAAGAAAACTCTCAACTTACATCATCAACAAATAGACTGTCCAATATTTAACGGTGTCATAGCAATCGACTTTTAGCATAGTAATTCTACGCTTTTTTTCTATCCACCTGTCAAAAAAAGGAGCAACAATAAATTTTTGTGTACACTAATAATTAAAAAGCGAATACCCTATGAAAAAACCATGCCATGTTAAGACCATACCTCGTATCTAATGGGAAAGGTGTAAGACGTCCTGACATTTGGTGACAAAATAAATCTATAGTATATCCGGGATATCAGCAATGTATGGCAACAACCTAAACCCTCAACATTATAATTAGTTGCTAAGCACATGGCTTGATATAATCAACAAAGAACAACACTACCCTAACTATAGCTGCTTATGGCATCATAATTGTCCAACAGTGAAAGATATTGCATGTGCATGGTATTGTTAACCTTATCTGGTAGTAGAATGTCATTTAACAAATACATAATATAACAACGGACGTATTGCATGAGGGCATTATCAGGGCAATTAATGGCATCTATTAAGGTCGAGTCCTTAGGCACTTCAATTTTATGTTGAACTTCGTGGTCCTAACATGCCCATCTGGAACATCCCCAAAATGTTATTCACATCTTTGCCATATATCTCTCTGGTGGAACTTGCTCCATGACCTCAATATACCATTTACAGGTTTTCCATCATTGGGTAACTCTAATTGCATTGCCATGTCCTCCAAAGTAATGGTACGCTTACCCTAAAGGAGGTAAAAAGTGTGAGTCTGGGCACCATCTTTCAACAAGTACACTAATCAATGGATTGCTATCAATGATGCATAATAAAATCCTACACATTATAAGTAGGGTTCTAGCTTTTGTTGCCTAATCTCATTCCTCTCACCCTCATGTATGGCACCACCTTTCCTTCTCAGCCCTCTCTCTGTTTCTCACCAGCCACCGTCACCACTCACCAGCCTCAAAGTCATCTTGGCCCATGCCGAAGCTCCTCTATTCGACTGCTTCTCTCACCTTCACGGCCACCGTACTGCACTGCATCTCAGTGATGACGACCCTCAGCGACGACGACACCACCAGTGGCTGCGAAGTTCGATGGCACTTCTCTACTCTATTTTTCTGGGGCTACTGTCCCCGGTTGTCTTTTTCTTTTCTGTAACTATAAGTCAGCCATTAGAAGCCCCGACAAAGAGTAATAGGGATTTCACAGTTTCCCACGTTTCCCATTTATGGTTGAGCTTACTTCAACAGTTCAACTCCATCAAATTCTAAAAATGCCAATTTATCTTGTATCCAACCAACAGTTACTTATGCTTTTCCTCATTCTCTTTCCAATTTATTTGTTCACCTAAGTATTTTTTCTCTTTTCATTTTTTCGTAGTTTTGATTCTTCTTGTGTTTTTCGTATGCGAATGTTTGCTTGTATGAATAGTGGCTGGATAAAGCTAAACATGGATTCGAAGGAAAACAGTTAGCCATTGGAGGCATTGCATCAAACAGGTAAGAAACTTGGCTTGATTTTGTATTAGGATTTTTTGTGACCTTGTTTTACCTCTTTTAAAACATTTTGGTGATTTATTAAAATTGATTTGGAGTAATATCTCCCTTGAAATGTCTAATCTGGTAATTGTATAAATTGATTCCATGAATTAGGGAAGAAGTAGTGTGTGTCTTCACCAGTGCTCCCATTGCGAAACGGCATGATCTATTCTCTCTTGAGACCACAGATGGGGTTTATAATATCATAAGGGGTTTCATTGACGAGCAGCGCACCATTGATAATGGTTTTCCTCCTGAGATTTGTAGCCATTACTCATTGGTGTATTCTCTCTCTACTTCTCTGCTTGATTAATTACGTTTGCAAATTGATTCATTACATGGTGGTTTGGGAACTTCATATGGCATCAATATGCATATTTTGTCTTGGAAGAGATTTATACATGCATCTACCCATGAATTCCCTCATCGTTAAGCAGTTTAACATGGTTGTGAAACTCTTAAATGATGGGTCAGCAGTAGATTGGATGGAAACTATTAAGTTTTGGTTTGCAAACAAGAGTTAGAAGAATGTACAATTTGTATGTCTTTCCAATTTGATTTTCCCCCCGTTTTTCATGTTGCTAGTTTTTCAGTCATTTCTGATTTGGTTTTTCTCAAAACTGTGAAAGCTACTGATAAACTCCTATTTTATGGTTTATCTTGTGCTCAATTGAGTGGTTTTTATCAAGCCTTTGCACACTTGTTCATACTATTTGCATGGTTTTACAATTCCTTCCTCATGATATGATATATGTGAAAACATGTTTTCTATGCTTTAGAAATATTAAATTTAATTATCCTTTATTACCATTTGATGCCTTGATACGTGTGTTAAGTGATTTCAGGGATTATAGGGCAGGAATGACTTAGAGAATGGAAAGGAAGCATGCAAAAGTGGAAGGAATACAAGAAGTTGAAGAAACTGCTAAGCTGTCAGCCTGACCTCTTTGCACTCAAACAAACATAACTTGAGCTACAGAGGTCCAAATGATGCGGTTCCAGTTGCGTTGGAAAGCTAACGTCCAAGACTTTGATTTGATATATAATTTGCCAGTGGCTATATCGCTAGGCGATACGAACGCGTGATCCACATGGACGCGTCGCTATGACGAAAAACCAGCGTAGCTAAATTCGTAAACAGCGATTTCTGGGCTGTTTCTGACCCAGTTTTCGGCCCAGAAAACACAGATTAGAGGCTATAAAGTGGGAGAATCCATTAATTCATGATCATGCTTTCATAATTCATAATTTTTAGTTATAGATGTAGTTTTTAGAGAGAGAGGCTCTCTCCTCTCTCTTAGGTTTTAAGATTAGGATTCCTCTTAAAGGATTTAGGATTTCAACTCTTCATCAGGTTCAATATTTCTTTTACTTTATATTTCTCTTCTATTTTGAGATATTTTAATGCTTTTGTTTATGTTTGATTTATGTTGCCCAATTTGCTTATGAATATTTTCCATGTTAGATTTGACTGCTTTGAATGAATGTTATTTAAGGTATCCCAGATATTTATGATTCTTATTTAGCTTTTTATATTATTGGCTTTAATTGATTAACTGGAAGCTCTTGAGTTATCAGCTATTCATGATTGATTGTTATGTCGGCTAATTAAGTTGAATTCCACTAACTCTAGTCTTTTCTTAGGAGTTGGCTAGGACTTGGGAATTCTAACCAATTGGTTCACTTGACTTTCCCTTGCTTACGCAAAGGTTAACTAAGTGGGATTAACTTTTATTCTCATAGGAGTAACTAGGATAGGACTTCCGAATTTTCATATCTTGCCAAGAGTTTATTTTATAGTTAATTATTTATTTTATTTGTCATTTAATTTACTTGTTCCTCACTTTCAAAACCCCAATTTATAAAACCCATAACCAATAATAAGAACATACCTCCCTACAATTCCTTGAGAGGACGACCCGAGGTTTAAATACTCGGTTATCAATTTTAAAGGGGTTTGTTACTTGTGACAACCAAAACGTTTGTAAGAAAGGTTGATTGCTTGGTGTAAAACCCGGTTAATTAACGGCTAATTAACCCATAAATGAGAATTTATTCTAGAAAGCCTAAAATGTGATTTTTATGGCTAAATGTGATAGAGGAGACTGAGACGAGAATTGCGGTACCAATTTTATGGAATTCGGACCAAAATTGGACCGAACGGGCCAAACCGGGCCAACTAGACCCAAAGTGGGCCCTTGGCCCAACATAACTAGACCAAAACCCTAGTTCAGCACTCTCTCTCCTCACTTGTTACATCTTGAGGTAAGCCACGTGTTTCTGTTCGAAATTCCAGCCCTTATTTTCGAGTTTCATGGGTAAAATGTTGAGATTTTGGGTTCTTGATGTTATAGGACCCAACTCTCTTGAAGGAGAAGGTTAATCTTGTCTCCTTGGACCTTGGGTGTGGTAAGATTCTCAATCCTAGTGTAATTTTGTTGTTCTATGATGTTTGGGTTTTGAGATGTTGTGTGGGGTATAATGATTGTGGCTTAGGTTGTGTATGTGTGAATATTGGAGCTTGATTGGATTTTGAAAAGCTTGGAAAGGGTTTGGTGGTGAAAAATCTATTCTTGGAGGTGTTGAGGCCTTGAGAGCTTGTGGATAAGTGATTTGGAAGTGCTCCGGTGGAGTTTGGGAAATTCGGCTAAGGTATGGTTTCGGTTTCCCGTATCTAATATGTAATGTGGTAGGAAATACTTAGGCTAGAGGCCCTAAGATAGGCATTGAATTGTTGATGTTGTTGAATGATTGAGATATATGATGTGGTCATATATGTGATGATGATTATGATGCCTTGGTGTATGATGTATAAGAATATGCATGTTGTGATATATGCTTGATGATTGGTTATGGTTGAGTTGTGGATTGAACCATGTTGATGGTGAGTATGATGTTGATTGTGTACAATAATGATTTATTGGAATTGGTGTTGTTGAGAATTGGCATGAGGAATAGTATATGATATGTCTATATGTTTGAGTTTGAGCCACTTGGGTGAAGTGGGGTAAAATGATGAGATAGTGATTTTGGTAAATTGTGGTAATGTGTCAATGTGTGAGTTGAGGAGGCTTGATGTTGAATTTGATATTTTGATTGATTTCAAAGAAAAGGGATGAATTTGGCATGTTTTGATTGGTTTTGAAAAGAGTTGGAAATGGCTTGTTTTGAAAATGGCACTTTGTGGTTTTGTATGAAAATATGGTTTTTGGGCACACTTTGGCGGGACATAACTTGGACTACGGATCTCCGTTTTGTACCAAATCTGTTTAGAAATGAAATTGGATCCGGGATGTCCATGCCGTTCGAAGAACGGGTGAAAAACGATTTAAAATGAGGAAGTTATGTCCGTTGGAAGATCGGGGTTTAAATCTGTGAATTCTGCAGCTTTTAACTTAGAAAATTTTTAGCAGAATGACCCCTTGCGCGTGGGCGCACTTGGCGCGTGCGCGCCGATCTTCCATAAAACGCCATCCACGCGTGCGCGTGGTGTGCGCGGGCGCGCCGATGGTGCTGCACCCAATGCCCAGCCATTTTCCAGAGAGTTATGCCAGAATTGTGCCAGTGTTGTGCCTGGGGCACGAGAACACCCGCGCGTACGCGTGGTTGACGCGTGCGCGTCGATTGGCCAATTTGTAATCCACGCGTTAGCGTGCATGACGCTTGCGCGTCGATGAGTTTTTGAGGCCATCCACGCGTGCGCGTGGAGTGCGCGTATGCGTGGCCCTGTTTTCATCGCAAAGTTGATTTTTGAGTTTTAAAAGCCAAATCTCATACTTCTAAGCCTCCGATCTCACCATTTATGTCTTAAATCATTATGACCTGCCTAGCTATTAAAAAGGGGCTAGTGAAAGAGGTAACTTGCGAGTGAAGCAAGGGAAAAATGAGTGATCAATGAGGATCAAGATGATTATGTGAGATGCGGAGGATGGTGGTGGAAGTGCTTGTTATGCCATGGGCCGAAAGGCTATAATTGTTAATGAAACGGCTGGTTATGGATTTAACCGTGAGCCGGAAAGGCTGTGTATGATATGAATATTGGCTGGTTCTGGACTGAACCGTGAGCCGGATGGCTGATATGGATGTTGATCCATGGATGAGAATTCATGCATGTTTATGCTGAATTATTGATAATTGAGATTTGCACTTCCACTATCAGAGGCACGAGATCCCTGGGAGAAAGCAGTGGCTAGCCACCACGTGCTCCAGGTGAAGGCTCGAGACTCTGTTGACCCTATGTCGTAAGTGTGGCCGGGCACTGTGAAAGACCCGGATGAGCTCGCCCCCGAAATATTCACCAGTGAGGGTGATGGATATGGATCATGTTTATGATCAAGTTTATAACGAGTATAACTCGAGTTGGGGATGCGCGACAGAGGGACAGTCCAATGGTTAGCGACCAGGACTTGTCGGGTTGGCTCTATAACCGACAAGATGATATCATCAGCCACTAGGGACAGGCATTCATCATATGCATACTATGTGAATTGTTTGAGATTGCCTATTTGACTGCATATTACTTGCTAATTGTTTAAATGTCTTAACTGCTCCTATTTGTATATTCTCTGTTTGATATAACTGTGTTTGCTATATTATACTCCTGCTGGTGGTTGGGAGGTTTGAAGGAATTGGAAAGGGAAGTATTAGTTAGACTGAAGAATCTTGAGTCAGATGCCCTTATATGGTTAGCTTGTTTATAAGCTTTGAAATTATCTGGAGGAAGTTCTAGGATTGCCTTTGGCTTTCCTCTATTATTATGTATTATATATGTGGAAGCTGTTACCATGCTGGGGACCTCTGGTTCTCACCCATGCGGATTTTGTGGTTTTCAAATGCAGGACGTGAGGTTTCCCGCTGAGGTATGCTGGAGACTTCTAGATTTGCGAAGATCCTTTGTTCTCGGGACTATGTTTTGGTTTATATGTTTTGCTTAGATACTTTTATCTCCATTAAATAATACAAACTATGATGACTCCTCTTATGGGAGATTTTGGAGAATAGGTTTTATGTATTTGTGTTCCTTTGGGTTTCCTTTGGGGTTTCCATTATTTTATTATATGTATATATTGCTATGCTCGGACCGGTTATCTTCGCAGCCGGATCTTGAGTCTTGATATTCCTGTTTTTGACACTCCTTTGTATATACGTAATCTCGCATTGGGTTATCGCTGTTCGTTACGTTAACGAGCGGAGTGTTGCGCTTTTGAGTTGCGGTTTTTGTTTACCCCTTTTTCTACAAAGGCTCCTAGTTATAATCAATCGTTCATACTACTATACGTACTAAATTTTTATTTTAGAGGTCGTAATACCTTGCCATCTCTGAATTATGACTTAAGCATAAGTCTCTGTATGGTAGGGTGTTACATTATGGTATCAGAGCAGTTCGTTCCTATAGAGCCTGAGGGATGGACTGACTATGCTTCTGTGCATTCTCTGTGTGTGTGTTATGTGCTATTAGTATATCTGCTTGATATAATTGGCATAAACATTCATGAGCATGCATTTGGGACTTTGAAGCACTAGACTTCCGATATTGAGACTGATCAACTTAATATCGATTGTTGGGTGTGTATAGGAAACCAGATGTCGCCTCGTCGACGAGGTAGAGGTAGTGCGAGAGGTCGTACGAATGCTCGTGCACCGGAGAATAACCCTAATGACCCGGTGAACTTTATGGCTGCATTGGAGAACATGGCTGCTGCTATGCAAGCCACTGCTGAGGCTCTTGGTCAACAGATGAACAACCATGGTAATGATGGAGGTGGAGTTCAGGGCCCGATGACCTTGGCAAACTTTTTGAAGGTTAATCCGCCTAAGTTCAAGGGAACTACTAGCCCGACTGAGGCTGATACATGGTTTCAGGCTATAGAGCGAGCACTGCAAGCACAAGTGGTACCTGAAGGGCAGCGTGTCGAGTTTGCTACCTATATGCTCACAGGTGAAGCGTCCCATTATTGGCAAGGTATCCGACGTCTTCTGCAGCAGGGTGATGACTATATCACCTGGAATGTTTTTCAAGAAGAGTTCTATAAGAAGTACTTTCCGACTTCTGCTAGGACGGCTAAGGAACTTGAATTGTTACAGCTGAAGCAGGGTACTATGTCCATATCAGAGTATACTAACAAGTTTGAGGAGCTGTTCAGGTTCTCTCGTATGTGCCAAGGGACTCCGGTGGAATATGAGGAATGAAAGTGTGTTAAATATGAAGGAGGACTCCGGAGTGATATCTTCAGTTCAATGGGACCAATGGAGATTAGGACTTTCTCCGAATTAGTGAACAAGTGTAGGGTTGCTGAGGAGTGTGTGAAAAGGGCAACCGCTGAGAAAGGGAGTCACAAAGGTTCATTTCCACAGAACCGAGGGAAGAGCTTTGCACCTAGAGGTCCGTCTTTCAAGAGGGGAGGCTCTTTCAGGAGGCCCAACAACAACAACTCCCAAGGAAAGAAGTTTGGGAAGCAGCCTCAGAATGATCAAGCTTGCACTAGGTGTGGGAGTCACCATCCGGGAGCACCATGCAAGGCCAGATGGGGTTTGTGCTACAATTGTGGAAAAGCGGGGCATAAAGCCGCCAGTTGTCCGGAGAGGCAGAAACAAGGTGCTGGGAAGGCACAACAGACTGGTCGGGTGTTCACCACTTCAGCTGTAGGAGCTGAGGGATCCGAGACACTTATTCGAGGTAACTGTGAAATGGCTGGTCAAACTTTAAATGCTTTATTTGATTCGGGAGCATCACATTCATTCATTGCATTTGAGAAAGCCCATGAGTTAGGCTTGAAGATTGTAACCTTAGGTTATGATCTAAGAGTGTACAATGCTACCCATGAAGCCACGGTAACTAGGCTAGGATGCCCGGAAGTTTCCTTTAGGTTCAAGCAGCGTGATTTTGTTCATAATTTAGTCTGCTTACCGATGATCGGTCTTGATCTTATCTTGGGATTGGACTGGTTATCTAAGAACCATGTCCTGCTTGATTGTTCTACAAAGTCAGTGTACTTTATGCCGGAAGATACAGAAGGGCCGGTCGTGGTGAATAATTATTACTTGAACTCGATGATGGTGAACTGTTCTGGAATCGAATGTCAGGGTATCATGTTGTTAACTGCGGGCGTTTCGGGAGATGATCAAAGGTTGGAACAGATTCCGGTTGTGTGTGAGTTTCCGGAAGTGTTTCCCGATGATATTGATGAGTTTCCACCTAACCGAGAGGTTGAGTTTGCTATTGAATTGGTGCCCGGGGCGAGACCAATCTCAAGTGCTCCTTACAGGATGTCACCATTAGAGATGAACGAGCTAAAGTCTCAGTTAGAGGATTTGTTGGGAAAGAATTTTATACGACCAAGTGTCTCTCCGTGGGATGCTCCAGTGTTACTGGTGAAGAAGAAAGATGGGAGTATGCGGCTCTGTGTGGATTACAGGCAGCTGAACAAGGTTACAATAAAGAATAAGTACCCATTACCGAGAATTGATGATCTCATGGATCAGTTACAAGGAGCTGGAGTTTTCTCCAAGATTGATTTGCGATCCGGTTATCACCAGATAAGGGTGAGGGGCGAGGATATCCCTAAGACCGCTTTCAGGACTCGTTATGGTCATTACGAGTACACTGTGATGTCCTTTGGGTTGACGAACGCTCCTGCGGCATTCATGGATTACATGAATAGAGTTTTCCGTCTGTTTCTGGATAAATTCGTTATTGTCTTCATTGATGACATACTTATTTACTCCAAGACTGAAGAAGAGCATGCGGAACACTTGAGGACCATGTTGCAAATTCTAAAGGAGAAGAAACTTTATGCAAAACTGTCTAAGTGTGAGTTTTGGAAGAGTGAGGTGAAATTTTTGGGTCACGTGGTGAGTAAGAAGGGAATAGCCGTAGATCCAACTAAGGTGGAGGCTGTGATGGATTGAAAGCAACCAACCACCGTAACAGAGATAAGGAGTTTTCTGGGTTTAGCTGGCTATTACCGAAGGTTTATCAAGGGCTTTTCACAGATAGCTTTGCCAATGACAAAGTTAACCCGCAAAGACACTCCGTTTGTTTGGACTCCTGAATGCAAGGAGAGCTTTCAGACATTGAAGAAAAAGTTGACCACCGCACCTGTGTTAGTGTTACCCGAGCCGAATGAGCCATTTGAGGTGTATTGTGATGCCTCATTGAAGGGTCTAGGGTGCGTGCTGATGCAGCACCATAATGTGGTGGCGTATGCCTCACGACAGTTGAGACCTCATGAAGTTAGTTACCCTACGCACGATTTGGAACTCGCTGCGGTTGTGTTTGCCTTGAAAGTGTGGAGGCATTATCTCTATGGGGTTAAGTTCCAAGTTTTCTCTGATCATAAGAGCTTGAAGTACCTCTTCGATCAGAAAGAGCTTAATATGAGACAGAGAAGGTGGATGGAATTGCTGAAGGACTATGACTTTGAGTTGCATTACCATCCGGGAAAGGCGAACGTAGTGGCGGATGCGTTAAGTCGGAAGTTATTATATGCGGCTTGGATGATGCTTCAAGAGGAGAAGTTGCTCAAGGGATTCGAGAGTCTAAAAATTGGTGCTCAAAAAGTATCCAGAACCTTGTGTTTGAGCAGATTAGAAATCTCAAGTGACTTTAAGTCCGAACTCCTAAAGGCTCATCAGAATGATGAAGCCTTATGGAAGGTGTTACCGGCTATTGAGCAAGGAAAACAGTGGAGAGTGTCGGAAGAAAAAGATGGGTTATGGAGATTCAAGGGTAGAATCATTGTGCCGGATGTTGGCACTTTGAGGCAAGATATCTTAAAGGAGGCACACAAAAGCGGATTCTCCATTCACCCGGGAAGTACTAAGATGTACCATGATTTGAAGGCGATGTTTTGGTGGTCGGGTATGAAGAATGATGTGGCGGAATATGTTTCAAAGTACTTAACTTGTCAAAAGGTAAAGATTGAACATCAAAAGCCTGCCGGTATGTTGCAACCTTTAGAGATTCCACAATGGAAGTGGGAAAGTATTGCAATGGACTTTGTGTCAGGATTGCCAAGGACTAGGGCTGGTTTTGATGCTATTTGGGTGATTGTGGACTGACTGACGAAGTCAGCTCACTTCTTACCCATTCGTATGACATACACCCTTGAGGAGCTAGCACGGTTATACATAAAGGAGATTGTGAGACTTCATGGTGTACCTGCTACTATAATCTCTGATAGAGATCCTCGTTTCACTTCAAGGTTTTGGGGTGCATTTCAGAAGGCTTTTGGAACCCGATTAAGCTTGAGCACGGGTTACCATCCTCAAACAGATGGTCAATCTGAGAGGACGATCCAAACACTAGAGGATATGTTGAGAGCTTGTGTTTTGGACCAACCGGCGAGTTGGGATCGGTATATGCCATTGGTGGAGTTTGCATACAATAATAGTTATCATGCGAGCATCGGAATGGCTCCGTATGAGGCCTTGTATGGGAGGAAACGTCAATCTCCGCTATGTTGGTATGAAGCTGGAGAGAAAAGCTTGTTGGGGCCAGAAATGATAGCTGAGACTATTGAACAAGTCAAGAAAATCCGAGATAGGATGCTTACGGCGCAGAGTCGTCAAAAGAGTTACGCCGATTAGAGGCGAAAGCCCTTAGAATTTGAGGAAGGAGACCATGTTTTCCTTAAGGTTACTCCGACCACGGGGGTAGGTAGGGCAATTAAAGCAAAGAAGTTGAATCCTCGATACATTGGTCCATTTCAGATCCTAGAGAGGATTGGACCGGTGGCGTATCGGATGGCTCTACCACCTCATCTTTCGAACCTGCACGACGTGTTTCACGTGTCGCAGCTTCGGAAGTACACTCCTGATGCTAGCCATGTGTTAGAACCTGAGTCGGTTCAGTTAAGGGAAGATTTGACGCTTCTAGTGGCTCCGGTCAGAATTGATGATACTAGTATTAAACGGTTGCGTGGAAAAGAGGTTTCATTAGTCAAAGTGGCATGGAGTCGAGGCGGTGTTGAGGAACACACTTGGGAACTTGAGTCGGAGATACGAACGGATTATCCGCATTTATTCTCAGGTAATTGCATTTTAATTTTGTGGGCAAAATTCCCAATTAGGTGGGTAGAATGTAAAACCCGATTAATTAACGGCTAATTAACCCATAAATGAGAATTTATTCTAGAAAGCCTAAAATGTGATTTTTATGGCTAAATGTGATAGAGGAGACTGAGACGAGAATTGCGGTACCAATTTTATGGAATTCGGACCAAAATTGGACCGAACGGGCCAAACCGGGCCAACTAGACCCAAAGTGGGCCCTTGGCCCAACATAACTAGACCAAAACCCTAGTTTTCAGCACTCTCTCTCCTCACTTGTTACACACACACGCTGAAATTAGAGAGAAAGGGGGAGAAGAACACTCTCTCAACTTCTATCTCTCACTTGATCTTCAAACCACCATAACTTTTGATCTAGAGCTCCGATTGCCGCTCTGTTTGCAGCCACGCGTTCACCGCGGAGAGCTCTACAAAACCCATACAACTAATCTTGAGGTAAGCCACGTGTTTCTATTCGAAATTCCAGCCCTTATTTTCGAGTTTCATGGGTAAAATGTTGAGATTTTGGGTTCTTTGATGTTATAGGACCCAACTCTCTTGAAGGAGAAGGTTAATCTTGTCTCCTTGGACCTTGGGTGTGGTAAGATTCTCAACCCTAGTGTAATTTTGTTGTTCTATGATGTTTGGGTTTTGAGATGTTGTGTGTGGGTATAATGATTGTGGCTTAGGTTGTGTATGTGTGAATATTGGAGCTTGATTGGTGATTTTGAAAAGCTTGGAAAGGGTTTGGTGGTGAAAAATCTGTTCTTGGAGGTGTTGAGGCCTTGAGAGCTTGTGGATAAGTGATTTGGAAGTGCTCCGGTGGAGTTTGGGAAATTCGGCTAAGGTATGGTTTCGGTTTCCCGTATCTAATATGTAATGTGGTAGGAAATACTTAGGCTAGAGGCCCTAAGATAGGCATTGAATTGTTGATGTTGTTGAATGATTGAGATATATGATGTGGTCATATATGTGATGATGATTATTGATGCCTTGGTGGTATGATGTATAAGAAATATGCATGTTGTGATATATGCTTGATGATTGGTTATGGTTGAGTTGTGGATTGAACCATGTTGATGGTGAGTATGATGTTGATTGTGTACAATAATGATTTATTGGAATTGGTGTTGTTGAGAATTGGCATGAGGAATAGTATATGATATGTCTATGTGTTTGAGTTTGAGCCACTTGGGTGAAGTGGGGTAAAATGATGAGATAGTGATTTTGGTAAATTGTGGTAATGTGTCAATGTGTGAGTTGAGGAGGCTTGATGTTGAATTTGATATATTTTGATTGATTTCAAAGAAAAGGGATGAATTTGGCATGTTTTGATTGGTTTTGAAAAGAGTTGGAAATGGCTTGTTTTGAAAATGGCACTTTGTGGTTTTGTATGAAAATATGGTTTTTGGGCACACTTTGGCGGGACATAACTTGGACTACGGATCTCCGTTTTGTACCAAATCTGTTTAGAAATGAAATTGGATCCGGGATGTCCATGCCGTTCGAAGAACGGGTGAAAAACGATTTAAAATGAGGAAGTTATGTCCGTTGGAAGATCGGGGTTTAAATCTGTGAATTCTCCAGCTTTTAACTTAGAAAATTTTTAGCAGAATGACCCCTTGCGCGTGGGCGCACTTGGCGCGTGCGCGCCGATCTTCCATAAAACGCCATCCACGCGTGCGCGTGGTGTGCGCGGGCGCGCCGATGGACTGAACCGTGAGCCGGATGGCTGATATGGATGTTGATCCATGGATGAGAATTCATGCATGTTTATGCTGAATTATTGATAATTGAGATTTGCACTTCCACTATCAGAGGCACGAGATCCCTGGGAGAAAGCAGTGGCTAGCCACCACGTGCTCCAGGTGGAGGCTCGAGACTCTGTTGACCCTATGTTGTAAGTGTGGCCGGGCACTGTGAAAGACCCGGATGAGCTCGCCCCCGAAATATTCACCAGTGAGGGTGATGGATATGAATCATGTTTATGATCAAGTTTATAACAAGTATAACTCGAGTTGGGGATGCGCGACAGAGGGACAGTCCAATGGTTAGCGACCAGGACTTGTCGGGTTGGCTCTATAACCGACAAGATGATATCATCAGCCACTAGGGACAGGCATTCATCATATGCATACTATGTGAATTGTTTGAGATTGCCTATTTGACTGCATATTACTTGCTAATTGTTTAAATGTCTTAACTGCTCCTATTTGTATATTCTCTGTTTGATATAACTGTGTTTGCTATATTATACTCCTGCTGGTGGTTGGGAGGTTTGAAGGAATTGGAAAGGGAAGTATTAGTTAGACTGAAGAATCTTTAGTCAGATGCCCTTATATGGTTAGCTTGTTTATAAGCTTTGAAATTATCTGGAGGAAGTTCTAGGATTGCCTTTGGCTTTCCTCTATTATTATGTATTATATATGTGGAAGCTGTTACCATGCTGGGGACCTCTGGTTCTCACCCATGCGGATTTTGTGGTTTTCAGATGCAGGACGTGAGGTTTCCTGCTGAGGCATGCTGGAGACTTCTAGATTTGCGAAGATCCTTTGTTCTCGGGACTATGTTTTGGTTTATATGTTTTGCTTAGATACTTTTATCTCCATTAAATAATACAAACTGTGATGACTCCTCTTATGGGAGATTTTGGAGAATAGGTTTTATGTATTTGTGTCCCTTTGGGTTTCCTTTGGGGTTTCCATTATTTTATTATATGTATATATTGCTATGCTCGGACCGGTTATCTTCGCAGCCGGATCTTGAGTCTTGATATTCCTGTTTTTGACACTCCTTTGTATATACGTAATCTCGCGTTGGGTTATCCCTGTTCGTTACGTTAACGAGCGGAGTGTTGCGCTTTTGAGTTGCGGTTTTTGTTTACCCCTTTTTCTACAAAGGCTCCTAGTTATAATCAATTGTTCATACTACTATACGTACTAAATTTTTATTTTAGAGGTCGTAATACCTTGCCATCTCTGAATTATGACTTAAGCATAAGTCTCGGTATGGTAGGGTGTTACACTTGGTTTAGTAACTATACTTACAACGAGAGTTTACTATAACTTCTAAACTGTCAAACTTCAGTTCTTCAAAATGGCGCCGTTGCCGGGGAGTTGCAAACGTGTGCCTTATTATTGGTTATTGTAAATATTTTTTAAAAAAAAATTTCAGATTTTAAAATTTTTATCTTATCTTATCTTATTTTTCAAAATTCAAATCTTTTTCAAAAAAAATTATATCTTTTTCAAAATCTTATCTTATCTTATTTCAAAAATCATATCTTTTTCAAAATATTTTTCTTATCTTTTTCTTTTTCATATGTTTTTCAAAATATTTTCTTATTTTTAGTTTTTGTTTTTATTTTCTCCTACTACTATGAATTCTCACCCCTCTGGCTTCAAGTTTGATTCCAATGTTGTTGTTAGGAATGGACACTATAATGAGAACAGGAATATGCATCAAGGTCAAAGCAATCAAAGATGGACGGAGCCAAGAGGATCTAATCAACCCTTTAGGCAACAACACCTTCTAAGATATCATGGACGAAGACCATTCTACAATGCATACGAAAATGATAGATATCCTCAACATGACTTTGGACCACCATACTCACAAGCCCCTTTCCGCCATTCACCTCCATATGACCCTAACCCAAATCCACCATACCAACCACCCTATGAACCGTATGAACCATATATAGAACCACCCCAATTCCACCCCAATTACTCCTAAGAACCACCACCTCAATATACACCATCTCTATATCCATCAATCCAAGAGCACTATGATCCTACTTATGATAGCCGAGCGCAACAAGAATCAACGGATCGTTTCAAGGAAATAGTGGATCAATTTCACGCAACCCTTCATCAATTGAATCAAGCGATAAATCAATTAGCTTCCCAACGTTCGGACACTCAAGGAACCTCCATGGCTTCATGTGGACAATCTAATAAAGAACGTAGCATGAAGGAGACATTAGAAACTCTGATGGACAGTAAGGAGCATGAATTTGTACTGGAACAAGTGGAGGAAGCCGGAATTATTGAAGAGGAAGAGGAAGCAGTGGTTGAAGACTTAGGAGATGCTGAACCTCCATGGGAAAGTCAAGTTATACAGCCTCCTTTAAAGACGTTTGAAACTGATGTTGAGGAGGGTGTACAACCTCCAAGGCATCTCATGGTTGAAGACTTTGAAGGGGATGATCAAGAGATGGATTCAATCATTGATGAATTCTTATCTACATTTAAATCCTCTTCCATTGGACTTGATATGGAGTTTAAAGAAGAAGAAGCACAACCTCCCATGCCCTTGGTAGACAATGAAGAAGAGATTGAATTGGAAGAAAGCCACCAAGAGAAAGAGGTTGAAATTGAAGAAGCTTACAAAGAGGTGGAAGTTGTCAGAGAAGAGCACAAGGGAGTGGAGCTTGCCAGTTCATTAGAAACCCCTCCCCCTACGTTGCCATCATCCTTCAGAACATTCAAGTGGGTAAAATTCATATCTCTTAGCTTTCTAATTCCACTTGAATATGGGCTACTGGAGACGAATGGTCAACTCAGAGCTCTTTGTGGCATTAAGAGTAAGAGGAAGATGGTCAGTGGTAAGAATTGTCCAGTAAGGTTCATTATGGTTGGAAGCTCAAAGTTTAAACGCAAAGGTTGGTGTAAAGCTCAACTGAATAGGTCTAGGAAGTTGTTTGGCCGCTTTAGTGAGAATTCAGATTGCTTACTACCCAGATGGAATCATAATGATCAACAAAAAGACGGGTGCAAAAGCAAGATTTGGGACCCCAGAATTCATACTAAAAATCAATACTCTTGGGGCCTTGTCACTTGCTTTAGCTTGCTTGAAGGCTTTCTGCGCCTAGTTTGGGATCCCGGAGGCTGTGGGAATTCCAAACATTGGTGGAGATTCTTGGATGAATACAAGCCCAAGCCGCCATAACAAGAAGCTCACCAGGATGTCCAACTTAAGGACTTAAACTAAAAGTGCTAGGTGGGAGACAACCCACCATGGTATGATCGTTCCTTTTTCAGTTTTAATTTTACTCTATTTTTGAATTTTGCTTGAACCTGAAATTTTTGCATGACATTCATTGCATTTTGCATTCTGCATACTGCATAAAAAAATGCACATGACGTGTAAGCGTCGATGACGCGTCCGCGTCATATGTGCTTTTGGAAGAAAAGAAAAGTGAACAGAGAGTCACGCGAAAGCGTGGCTGGAGGCGTACCTTTGGCACAACTTAATCCACGCGACCGTGTCGCTGACGCGTCCGCGTCATGTGGGAAAAACGCCTCCCACGCGTCCGCGTCACCCACGCGAACGCGTGCCTCAAAATCGATGTAAAAAGGGTGTATGGCCGAAAGTTGAGCTAGAATTGGGTTGAACTCATGCTAGATGCACAGGCCCTGCCACGCGTACGTGTGCCCCACGCGTACGCGTGCCCCACGCGTCCGCGCCATTTTCATAATTTGGCCATCCACGTGATTGCGTCAACCACGCGATCGCGTCACCTTCAAAAGTGGCAATATGATTTTCAAAAAGAGAGTTGTGCGAGCGCGAGGCTGCCCTCGCGCCACTAGCACAAACCATGTCACGCGTCCGCGTGACCGACGTTCCCGCGTCACCTCACTTACGTGCTACCCGCGCGAACGCGTGCCCCACGCGTCCACGTCACATGCGCCGCACCACTTTCCAAATCAGCCAAATATCTTATCTTTTCTTCTCCATATCTAAATTTTTTCTTTCCCTTCTTTTTCTTTTTCTTTCTTTTTCTTTTAATTGGTGTTGGGAATTTATTTGGGTCATTATTTTGCTTGTGGATTATTAAGAAATTGTTTAACCATTATATATTATTTTCTTTTATAGGGTTGCTTGCATGTTCAATTTAATACTTTCCATACCTTATTATTTTCTTTTATGGTTTATCTTGTGCTCAATTGAGTGGTTTTTATCAAGCCTTTGCACACTTATTCATACTATTTGCATGGTTTTACAATTCCTTCCTCATGATATGATATATGTGAAAACATGTTTTCTATGCTTTAGAAATATTAAATTTAATTATCCTTTATTACCATTCGATACCTTGATACGTGTGTTAAGTGATTTCAGGGATTAGAGGGGCAGGAATAGCTTAGAGGATGGAAACGAAGCAAGCAAAAGTGGAAGGAATACAAGAAGTTGAAGAAACTTCTAAGCTGTCAGCCTGACCTCTTTGCACTCAAATGGACATAACTTGAGCTACAGAGATCCAAATGATGCGGTTCTAGTTGCGTTGGAAAGCTAAGGTCCCGGGCTTCGGTTTGATATATAATTTGCCATAGTGGCCATACCGCTAGGTGACGCGAACGTGTGATCCACCCGGACGCATCGCAGTGACGAAAAACCAGCGTAGCTAAATTCGTAAATAGCGATTTCTGGGCTGTTTCTGACCCAGTTTTCGGCCCAGAAAACACAGATTAGAGGCTATAAAGTGGTAGAATCCATTAATTCATGATCATAATTTCATAATTCATAATTTTTAGTTATAGATGTAGTTTTTAGAGAGAGGGGCTCTTTCCTCTCTCTTAGGTTTTAAGATTAGGATTCCTCTTAAAGGATTTAGGATTTCAACTCTTCATCAGGTTCAATATTTCTTTTACTTTATATTTCTCTTCTATTTTGAGATAATTTAATGCTTTTGTTTATGTTTGATTTATGTTACCCAATTGGCTTATGAATATTTTCCATGTTAGATTTGACTGCTTTGAATGAATGTTATTTGAGGTATCCCAGCTATTTATGATTCTTATTTAGCTTTTTATATTTTTTGCTTTAATTGATTAACTGGAAGCTCTTGAGTTATCAACTATTCATGATTGATTGTTATGTCGGCTAATTAATTTGAATTCCACTAACTCTAGTCTTTCCTTAGGAGTTGGCTAGGACTTGGGAATTCTAACCAATTGGTTCACTTGACTTTCCCTTGCTTACGCAAAGGTTAACTAAGTGGGATTAACTTCCATTCTAATAGGAGTAACTTGGATAGGACTTCCGAATTTTCATATCTTGCCAAGAGTTTATTTTATAGTTAATTATTTATTTTATTTGTCATTTAATTTACTTGTCCCTCACTTTCAAAACCCCAATTTATAAAACCCATAACCAATAATAAGAACATACCTCCCTGCAATTGCTTGAGAAGACGACCCGAGGTTTAAATACTCGGTTATCAATTTTAAAGGGGTTTGTTACTTGTGACAACCAAAACGTTTGTAAGAAAGGTTGATTGCTTGGTTTAGTAACTATACTTACAACGAGAGTTTACTATAACTTATAAACCGTCAATCTTCAGTTCTTCAGCTACGCAGTAGATTTGATTAGGGATGAATCAACTATTGGCACTGATTTGGGTAGTGTTGTTCCTAAAAATGTATCATATTTGATCCTGAGATCTTTTCTGCTGGTAAATATTTGGATGACATTGCATGATTTGGTTCTATGATTATTTGCATTCACACGACTTATAGTTTCTTTGATATTTTATCATTTCGTATCTCCAAGATCTTATGTTATCTAGCTTGATGTTTTAAGTGTTACGGCTCAAGAAAAATCTATCCTGTCTTCTTCGAAATCTTTAAAGGAAGCATTTGGAGCTCATAGGAAGCCACATGCTGAAGGTGAATGGCATGATTCTAACGCTACATGTTGGGTTAATTTCACTCAAGGTAGTTGTAGCGTTAGACGTGTTACCAGGTATCAAAACATGAAAGTCTATCAGCAAAAGCAGCCAGCTTCTGGAATTACTCTAAAACATCCAGAAGAACTGAACAGTCCACTAAAACCAGCTCAGTTGCAATCTCTGGAAAAAAGTAACTACAGAAAAAGTAAATACACCATCTAAACATCTCGATGAAAGCTCAACATCTACAGTTTCTAGAACTTTATTTGAAAATAAAGAAGGCTGTTCTAGGAGAAAGAAAGCTACAAGTGAAAAAAGTTAGATCACGTGTGAAAGAAAAAAGACTAGATCTGCCACTGCAACCAAATATCCACGAAAAAGTGGTTTAAGCCCCTCGATCATTGGTGAGAAAGAGAAGATATCCCTAGTGTCTGCTCTATCAAGTTTCAAAAAGTCCAGATCAGGTAAGTATTCCCTGTTAGTTATTTCCTAGTTCTCATTCATAAAAGCTAAATCTTGTTTGACCTAGAGATACTTGATGCACTAGTGCACTTTTCATACACTTACTAATATCTTCGCTCGATGTTACTATTAATTTTCTTGAAATTTTTTCTCGAATCACATTGCGGAAAGGTTGCTTCTACCACCCTTAGAGTTTTGGCGTAACCAGATACTGATTTACAATGCGGTATGTGATATCTTTTGTTGATTTTACAGATTTCAATTAGCCTTTTTTTCTGACCGCAGTATTTTCTTTACTTTTATTTATGAAATGTATATGTCAGATTTGGTTAGCACAGAAGTTTCGTTACTACTACATATTTTCCACGGTTTTATTTTTTTTATGTTACCATCTAGGACCATAAGTTTACAGAAATTCAGGGAGGTGCATCTTTGGTTCAATAGATAAAGGTTCTTCAGCATCATTGAGTCGGTACATGTTTTCTTGAATATTCAATTTTTTCTTGTGTAGATACTTCGTTGTTTACATTTGTCATTTTTTTAAAGATTCATTCCTATTATTTGCCTGATCAGTGGTTACTCTTATACTGTAGCTCATGATATTTAGCAAGTGCAGGTCAATCTGTGCTAAAGCTAATGTAAAACTAAGATGTTAACTATTACTAATTTGAAGATAATTACAAAATTTTCTAGGAGAAATTGACATATTTTATAGGTAAATTGGAATATAATTGAAAATTTGGGTCTTTATACCAAAACATTGTTGTAGTACTTCTGTTTGTCCAGGTTTGTGGTACAAAACGGATGTAGGATGCTTGATGGGACTGTTTGTTGGTAGTTTGTTTAACCTCACAGAATTAAACAAAATAAACAACAAAAATAAGTGTGGAATCTAAACTTTTTTTGAAAACTGAGCATAAAAGGATAAGTATTTCCCTTGGATGCAAAACCAATGCAATTAAACAAGTTTCATCAACAACACAAAAGACATGGAAGAGGGATCTAATTGGAGAAATAGACAGTCGGGGATACATTGCAATCATGCAATGCATGGACTCCAAATTATTGTTTCTTGTTGAAAATAGTTCATGTTGTTTGGAAGAGTCTATGGTTCTCTGCTCTGCGGTACATAAAACCTAATAACGGACAAATAGCATATTTTAGTTTTAGACTTATTGAGTTATAGTTCTTACTTCTCACTCCTTATCAGGTCAACAAAACCCTCAAATAACTTTATCCCTAAGTCAACTGAAATTTATAGAAACTTTAAATGATAGAAATAAGATTTATTACATTTAAATTGGGAGTATGCATTTTATTAGTTCAAGTCACTTGTCAAATAAAATACCTTGGCATTTAACTGATGCTATCTGTGAAATGCTTTAGATTTGTGATATACAGACATGTTTTCTTCTTTTTGATTAGTTAAACCTTGCACCTGTCATTATATCGGCAATCGCGACAGAAAATTTCTTTGCTTGTTATAATTATAACACTACACATACTTTCCTAAAAGACAAGCATGCCTATTTTTATCTTTCAAGGCCCCATTTTTTGTCATTTCTATTCAAACCACAAACCATGCCAGATTTACTTAAATTGACACATTTAATTAAGCAAAGTCATGCTAGACAATCATCAATATACAAAATTTAGATAACCTAGCCATCATATCATTCAAGCATTACATCTCTAACACGGCCATCAAAAAGCTCAAAAAAATTTATAAATTTTCATATTTCAAAATGTAAACGCATAGTGAAAGAGACCCCATTCACAGAAAATACCAGCTCCATGCTTAAAGCCTCTTTACACATCATGAACCTGCAAAATTAAGAAACCATTTCAAATCAATAAGGTTATATTAATATGGTCTACATTCAGAATCTCAATCCATCGGAAGAATATGAGTTCCACAATAACAATATAGAAGTCTCCATAGGGTTTTCCTTGAAATTTCTCAGACATATTCGAAGCTATACGAGGATCATCATGCGATAACCAATTGAACTACATAAATTAATGCAAGGATTACATTACCGACAACATAACTACAGATAAAAAATTCAAAAATAAAGAAAACTCTCAACTTACATCATCAACAAATAGACTGTCCAATGTTTAACGGTGTCATAGCAATCGACTTTTAGCATAGTAATTCTACGCTTTTTTTTCTATCCACCTGTCAAAAAAAGGAGCGACAATAAATTTTTGTGTACACTAATAATTAAAAAGCAGATATCCTATGAAAAAACCATGCCATGTTAAGACCATACCTCGTATCTAATGGAAAAGGTTTAAGACGTGATGACATTTGGTGACCAAAAAACTCTATAGTATATTCGGGACATCAGCAATGTATGGCAACCACCTATAACCTCAACATTATAATTGGTTGCTAAGCACATGGCTTGATATAACCAACAAAGAACAACACTACCCTAACTATAGCTGCTTATGGCATCATAATTGTCCAACAGTGAAATATATTGCATGTGCATGGTATTGTTAACCTTATCTGGTAGTAGAATGTCATTTAACAAATACATAATTTAACAACGGACATATTGCATGAGGGCATTATCAGGGCAATTAATGGCATCTCTTAAGGTCGAGTCCTTAGCCACTTCAATTTTATGTTGAACTTCGTGGATCTAACATGCCCATCTGGAACATTCCCAAAAAGTTATTCACATCTTTGCCATATATCTCTCTGGTGGAACTTGTTCCATGACCTCAATATACAATTTACAGGTTTTCTATCATTGGATAACTCTAATTGCATTGCCATGTCCTCCAAAGTAATGGTACACTTACCTTAAAGGAGGTAAAAAGTGTGAGTCTGGGCACCATCTTTCAACAAGTACACTAATCAATGGGTTGTTATCAATGATGCATAATAAAATCCTACACAATATAAGTAGGGTTCAAGCCTTTGTTGCCTAATCTCAGTCCCCTCACCCTCATGTATGGCACCACCTTCTCAGCCCTCTCTCTGTCTTTCACCAGCCACTGTTACCACTCACCAGCCTCAAACTCATCTTGGCCCACGCCGAAGCTCCTCTATTTGACTACTTCTCTCACCTTCACGGTCACCGTGCTGCACTACTTCTTAGTGACGACGACCCCCAATGACGACAACAACACTAGTGGTTGCGAAGTTCGATGACACTTCTCTACTCTATTTTTCTGGGGCTGCTGTTCATACCCTGGGTCAAGCTGTCCGACCCGGGATGTTCTACAGGTAAAGCGACCGACCTCTTCAGGTCAAGACAACCCGACCTCTCCTCAAAGAGCTCGGCCAAGTCACAAGAAAGCCCAAACGAAGGGCCCAAATAGAGGAACGCGCCCCAAAATCTAAGGGCAGCCCAAGCCCATAGAGATAAAGGCGGTTTCCTTAAAGATGACCTCACTGAAAGATAAAGATAAGATAAGATAACTAACTTATCTTATCCACAGAAGGCCACATCTCACCATTATAAATACACTGGAGCACCCAAGTATAACTCATACTCTGATTCTACTTAATACCTGCTTAATACCCTTGCTAACTTAAGCATCGGAGTCTCTTGCAGGTACCCCCCACCCTCCGGGGACGAAGGATCAGCACCTCCACCAAGTCCAACAAGTCGGACACACCAGCTCCGACCGATATCCACCTGCCGGACACGTCGGTTCCAACCAACACAGACGATCTCATCCAAGATCGACCTACAGTTTCAGATAACCCACGGAACATTGGCGCCGTTGCCGGAGAACCTGGAAGTCATCCCATTAACATGGCGGATGACCATGACAACAACCACGATTCAGGTTTGGAAGACAGAACGCCGCATAAAAACGCGGACACTATACTCAAAGATACTCCAGAAACCAATGGCGACAAAAATTCGTCAAATCCAGGAGTAATAGAAGCACTTCAAAGTCGATCGGAACAACTCGAGAAAGAAGCCCAACATCGACGTGAAAAGGAAGAAGATCTACGCCGGGAGATAAGGCGGCGCAGAGAACTAGAAGATAAGCTTGTAAAACTCGAAGCCGATCTTAAAACTAAAGCTACTCGATCATCCGCAGAGGATAGCTCTCAGAAAGATCAAGATCCATTCACCAGAGAAATTATGAAGACCAAAATTCCAAAAGATTTCAAGCTTCCGGATATGACTCTATATGACGGCACCTCGGACCCCAACCATCATCTCAGCAACTTCAGAAGTAGAATGTACCTCACAGATGCCTCAGATGCAGTCTGCTGCAAAGCCTTTCCAACAACTCTCACCAAGACAGCCATTAAATGGTTTGACAACCTACCTCCAAAATCCATCTCGAGTTTCGATGATCTGGCCAAGAAGTTCCTGGCCCGATTCTCCATACAAAAGGACAAAGCCAAACACGTACCTAGCCTACTAGGGATCAAGCAAGGAGATCGGGAGAGCCTTCGCAACTACATGGAAAGATTCAACAAAACATGCATGGACATACAAAGTCTACCAACAGATGCTGCCATTATGGGCCTTATAAATGGCCTACGAGAAGGACCATTTAGTCAATCTATATCAAAGAGATATCCTACGTCCTTAGACGAAGTACAAGAACGGGCACAAAAATACATCAACATGGAGGAAAACTCTCGACTTGTTGAAGCCTCAAGGTTCGGCTCTACCTACCGAGATAAAGAATCCAAGAAAAAGGAAGATCGCTCCGGAGAGAAAATCAAGAAATATCATAACTATACTCCTCTTAGGGGTATCCTTGGTAGATGTTTACAAAGAAGTCTGTCATACAGAGAAAATCCCTCCAGCTCGGCCACTTAAAGGCAAAAGAGGAGGAGGAAATCGGAATGAATACTGTGAGTATCACCGACTTCGAGGGCACTCCACCAACGAATGCTTCGACTTGAAAAACGTCATAGAAAAACTAGTAAGAGAAGAAAAGCTAGATCGATTTTTGGCCAATCGGGATGACGAACCAAGAAAAAGAAGACGGGATGAGGATGTTGGACGATCTGAACGATCACCTCGCACACCGGAAAAACACGTTCACGTAATACACGGCGGATTTGTTGGAGGAGGAATCTCCAAATCATCCCGAAAGCGATACCTCAAAGAAGTATACCACGTCGAAGGAAAAAAAGAAGCCCCAGACATCCCAGCAATCACGTTTACCAAGGAAGACGCATCCGGAATCATCTCGGGACACGACGACCCCATGGTCATTACGATCATATTGGCAAACGCCAACCTTCACCGTACATTAATTGACCAGGGAAGCTCTGCCGACATCCTATTCAAAAGTGCCTTCGACAAACTCGGTCTAGAAGAAAAAGAGCTAGGAGCATACCCGAACAGCCTGTTCGGACTAAGAGATGCCCCAGTTCAACCGTTGGGATACGTATCGCTGCATACAACCTTTGGAAAGGGAAACCAATCCAGAACACTCAAGATAGACTACATCGTAGTTGACGTAAGCTCAGCCTACAATGCCTTAATAGGTCGGACAACGTTAAATCAACTTGGCGCAATAGTTTCAACCCCACATCTATGTATGAAATTCCCAACTGCAGAAGGGATAGCTACAATAAAGGCAGATCAAAAAATGGCACGTCGCTGTTATAACGAAAGCCTAAACCTCCGAGGTGAAGGAGGAGAGTTCCACACAATCGAGCTTGGTGGAGTCTAGAGGCGAGAAGAATTCCGACCACAACCCGAAGGAGAAGTAGAAAGAATCCAGATCGGAGATACCTCGGATAAAACAACTAACATTGGCATGATCCTGAAAGGAGACCTAAAGGAATCACTAATACGGTTCCTACGAGATAATGTTGATCTCTTCGCATGGAAAGCTGCCGACATGCCAGGTATTGATCCCGAACTAATGAGCCACAAATTGGCAGTCTATCTGGGATCCCGGCCGGTACAACAAAGACGAAGAAAACTTGGACCAGAACGAGCTCAGGCTATAGAAGAACAAGTACAAGCGCTACTTGAGGCCGGGTTCATAAGGGAAGTCAAATATCCACTATGGCTAGCAAACGTCGTCTTAGTGAAAAAGTCAAATGGGAAGTGGTGAATGTGCACCGACTACACCGACCTCAATAAAGCCTGCCCAAAAGACCCCTACCCACTCCCAAGCATCGACGCTCTAGTGGACGCTTTATCAGGATATAAGTATCTCTCATTCATGGACGCATATTCAAGGTACAACCAAATCCCCATGTATCTACCAGATCAAGAAAAAACCTCGTTCTTAACACCGAAAGCAAACTACTGCTACATCGTGATGCCTTTTGGTCTCAAGAACGCAGGAGCTACTTATCAAAGGCTAATGAATAAAGTTTTCTCAGATCACATCAGAAAAATCATGGAAGTTTATGTAGACGATATGTTGATAAAGACACAAAGTGAAGATACATTGTTATCCGACCTGACTCAAGTGTTCTCTACTATCAGGAAACACAACATGCGGCTCAATCCCGCAAAATGCACCTTCGCAGTAGAAGCCGGCAAATTCTTGGGCTTCATGCTCACGCAAAGGGGGATTGAAGCAAATCCAGACAAATGTCGAGCCATACTCAACATGAAGAGCCTAGCCTGTATCAAAGAGGTACAACAACTCAACGGGAGGTTAGCCGCTCTATCTCGATTCTTAGCAGGAGCTGCGATAAGATCTATTCCCTTCTATACTACTTTAAGAAAGGGAAAACAGTTCGAATGGACGACAGAATGTGAGCAAGCCTTCCTAGACTTCAAGGAGTTCTTAGGATGGCCACCTATCCTATCTCGGCCACAAGAAGGAGAACCGCTCATATTATATCTCGCAGTAGGGAGCCGGGCAATAGCCTCAGCACTAGTCAGAAAAGACGAACATGGGCAAAAACCCGTCTACTTCATTAGCAAAGCACTACAGGGATCCGAGCTGAACTACCAGAAAATAGAAAAGTTTGCCTACGCTCTGATCCTCACATCCCGGCGGCTTCGCCCATATTTCCAAGCGCATACCATTAAAGTTCGAACCAACCAACCCATAAAAGGGATATTGCAGAAAATAGATCTAGCAGGAAGAATCCTACAATGGGCAATCGAGTTGTCTGAATTCGACCTCCAATACGAGGCGCGTACAGCAATCAAATCGCAACACCTGGCCGACTTTATCGCAGAATTTACAGACATCCCGGAAATCCCCATAGAATGGAACATATACGTAGACGGATCCTCGAATAAAACAGGAAGCGGTGCGGGTGTGATAATTGAAAGCAACCAAGGAACTCAACTTGAGCTCTCCCTCAAATTCGGATTCTCGGCCTCAAACAATCAGGTAGAATACGAAGCACTATTAGCTGGTCTGAAACTGGCTAAGGAGGTTGGAGCTCGAAAACTCAACATCTACAGTGACTCACAAGTCATCACCTCACAAATAACAGGTAGCTACCAAGCCAAAGATCCGACCATGAAAAAATATTTGGATAGAACCAAAGAACAGCTCGGACAACTCGGGGAATATAGGATCCACCACATACCTCGTGAGCAAAATGCCCGACCTGACGCCCTTTCAAAATTAGCCAGCACCAAACCAGGAGGCAACAACAGAAGCCTCATCCAGAAGGTATTACATAACCCGTCAATAGCGGAAGAAGAAAGAATCCTAGCTATAATAGGTCGGGATCAAGGATGGATGACCCCCATAATAAACTACCTCAAAACAGAAGAACTCCCTACAGATGAAAAGGAGGCAAAGAGGCTAAAAAGGGAGGCACAGTACTACAATATCATAAACAACACGATGTACAAAAGAGGGATATCAACACCTTTACTAAAATACGTACCAACTTCCAACTCAAAGGAAGTCTTGGAGGAAGTACACAGCGGCATTTGTGGAAATCATCTCGGAGCGCAAGCTCTCACCAAAAAGATACTCCGGGCGGGATTCTATTGGCCAACTCTACAAAAGGAGGCTACGGAATTTGTAAAAACATGTCCACCGTGCCAGAAGCATGCCAACTTTCACATTGCCCCACCAGAAAAGCTCATCAGCGTGACCTCACCCTAGCCATTTGCAAAATGGGGACTCGACCTACTCGGACCCTTCCCACAGGGATCGGGACAAGTAAAATTCCTCATAGTATGAGTAGACTATTTCACAAAATGGATCGAGGCAGAACCCCTGGCCAACGCCACTGCTCAAAGAAGTCGAAAATTCCTATATAGGAACATTATTACGAGGTTCGGGGTACCATACTCCATCACCACAGACAACGGTACCCAATTTACAGAGGCAGGCTTCAGAAAACTGGTGGCCGACTTGAACATAAAACACCAGTTCACCTCCGTCGAACATCCCCAAGCCAATGGACAAGCCGAAGCGGCCAACAAAGTCATATTGGCCGGATTAAAGCGGAGGCTACAAGAAGCAAAGGGAGCTTGGGCCGAGGAACTTCCACAAGTCCTATGGGCATATCGCACAACCCCCCATTCTACTACAAACGAATCACCATTCCGACTAGCATACGGAGTGGAGGCAATGATTCCAATAGAAATCGAAGAAGGATCTCCCCGAGTAGTCCACTACAATGAACGAGCAAACTCCCAACTTCAGAGAGAAGAGCTCGACTTGTTACCCGAAATCCAAGAAAGAGCTCGGATCAGGGAAGAAGCTCTAAAGCAACGAATGGCTTCCAAATATAATCAAAAGGTAGTGCCGAGAAGTTTTACAGAGAATGATCTCATCCTAATCAGAAATGACATTGGAACAACTCGACCCGGAGAAGGAAAGTTGGCAGCAAACTGGAAAGGACCTTACCGAGTCATTGAAGTACTAGGGAAGGGCTACTACAGACTGTCCGAGCTTGATGGATGAGAGCTTCCTCGATCATGGCACGCCTGCAACCTGAGAAGGTACTACAGTTAGAAAAGGTAAAGGATCTCAATGGATGCGCTCTTTTTCCTGAAAAGGTTTTTTAATGAGGCACCATGTCGAGACCTAGGAACAAGGAAATTCCCACATGTATACATTTGCATCTTTTCTTTGAATAAAGTTTATTTAGATATTCTACAAGATTCCCAGACGCATTAATCTGAAGTATTCATCGTTCGATTATAAAGCAACAGGTCGGCAGAAAGTGAAAAACAAATTCACCGCGCGACCACGATAAAGACAATCATCCGATAAAGGTGAAAACGCGATTCACCCAAAGGACGATCTAAAGACGCCAACCATTTTCTACAAATCGGCAAAGATGAACACAGAATAATGTAAGAAGTTATCGAAAGCAATCCAAAAAAGAACCTGACGAGGTCTTACGGATAGCTAATATAATAACTTAAAGGCTGGCCGACGTTCAGAAGTCGGACCAAGTCAACCCAAGTTATCAAAGTAGTCCCTGAAAGAGATCTGACAAAGATCCAAGAAAGAGGACTACAAAAAATAACTTAAAGGAGACCGATATAACCAAGTCGGACTCCTACCATTAAAAAGTTATCAAAGTAGTCCCTGAAAGAGATCTGACAAAGATCCAAGAAAGAGGACTACAAAAAATAACTTAAAGGAGACCGATATAACCAAGTCGGACTCCTACCATTAAAAAGTTATCAAGGTAATCCCTGGAAGAGACCTGACAAAGGTCCAAAAAAAAGGATTACAGAAATAACTTAAAGGAGACCGACATAACCAAGTCGGACTCCTACCACTAAAAAGTTATCAACATAATCCCTGAAAGAGACCAAGTAAAGGCTCAAAAAAGGGGATCACAAAAATAGTTTTTGAGGGGGACCAACATAAAGAAATCGGTCATAAGGCGCTAAAAATACAAACAAGAGCGAGGAAACCGAGAAACAAGTCGGACCCCCCACAGGCACAGGCCTCAAAAGGATCCAAGCTACAAACAATAAGCAAGCAAACAACCTAAAGAGGCCAGACAGCAAAATTTCAACAGATATCATGCATAATATGATAAAAGCTTCAAGAGGTCACCACAAAACCAACCTCGGAAGCTACTTTTGTTTTTCAAAAAGAGTTGCAAGACAGACAACTAGAAGTGTCAAGAAGAACAAATAAAACAAAGTTCAAAAGCCCACAAACCGGGCTATGTACACAAAATATCCAGAAAAAGATCAGCTAAAGATCGGGAGCTTTCCCGGCAGCATCAGTATGAGGAGAAGGAGGACGAGTCTAAAGGGGCACGGCATCTACGGTTCCATCATCCCGGTTCAGAATCTGGCAATTCGGATCAGATGTAACGGGAGGAACAGAGGTGGTCGACACTTTAAGAGAAGGCACTGGGGGAGGATCAGTCTCTTCATCATCCTGGTCATCAGGGACAATCTTACCATCTCTCACGACATTATCCAAGCTGATAAGAGTCAAGTCGGCATCAGGAGCAACAACCCGGAACTGCTCTATCAGGTTCTCGGAGGCAGCAGTTACACTACCCACAAGGTGGCCCTGAAGCTCACCATAATTAACCCGAGCTGTTTCCAACTCCTCCCGAAGACGCATTAATTCCCTATAAGCCGAGACATAGCTATCCTTATGTTTCAAAGCCATGTCTTCGGCCAGCTTCAGAGAAGCAGCAAGGGCAATAGAGCTGGCCTTCTCACCCTCTAGTTCCTCCTCCACCTTGGCCAACTTCACCTCCAACTCCTCCTTCAGACCCTTGATTCGATCAAATTCTGACTTGGCCTCCTCCATAAAAGATTTGGTAGCATGAACCGGAATCCCCTGAATTGTTCGAAAAATAGCCGTACCCATATGGGCCATCTTCACACTATTTTGGGTAATAAAATACAAATGCTTTAAAAGAGACACGTCGTCCATGGAAAGCCCACCATAGGGGGCAATTTGCTGGTCTACAAATTCAATGGCGTCAAAGTCTGGAGCATCCAAGTTAAAGGGTTCGGATGTTTTTTGCTTTTTCAAAGGTGGGGCACCAGAAGCAGCAGCAGAAGTTTGAGGAGGATCGACCTGATGAAACTGGGGAGTAGGAATCACTTTCCTCGGCCCAAGGGAACTCGGCACCGGGGGCTTCAGGGGGACCTGTGAAGATCCCTCGCCGGCCACCTTGGCCGAGATGTTCAGAGCAGCAGTTGCCTTCTTTGCCCTTTTGAAGGCCTTCATAGAGTCGTTATTCTTTGACATCCCTACAAAACACAAAAACAGTCACGACAAAGAGCTACAAAAGAGGAAGAAAAAGGAAATAAGTACAGAAACAAGTCAGATAAATACCCAAAACAGTCCAAACTAAGGATGGGTCATTCAAAAATCTTTTTGTATCAAGATGGGGCGGTTTCCCCCATAGATCCTCAAGAACAACAACGAAAGCACGCTCAACATCATCAAGCATCTCCCAAGTATAACGAGACACTCTCACATCCCTCTGTCACTCTAGAGGGAAAGAAGGCTCATCATTTTCGTCAAGAAAAAAGGGGCGGGCCCCCTCGACAGCACGAACCTTAAAGAAGTAATTCTTGAAATCCTTAAAGGACTCATCATACATAGCAAAAACTTTGTGGCCCTGGGCGGACCTGAAGGAAACCCAGGAAGCCTTCTTTTTTGAAGAACCGCCAGGCTTGGCAGAAACAAACAAGTAAAGAAACAAAGTCTGGGAAGGTGTTACATCTAGTTCACGGCAGAGAAGTTGAAAAATTTTAATAAAACCCCAGGAATTGGGGTAAAGCTGGGATGGAGCAATATTACACGACCACAACAGGTCGGTTTCAAAAGTAGTAAAAGGAAAAGTAACATTCAACTGGCTGAAAAAGTATTCATAGGCATAGAAGAAGGGACGCTCCCTCTCAATGGAAGTCGGGAAGCAAACCCTCTCATCAGAATCAGGAGCAACAAGCTCGTAATCCCCCTCGCGAGCATTATTTCCACAAATCCTATGACGCTTCCTCAGCTCTGTGCAAAATTCAGTGTCCACAACGGAAACACATAACAAAACAAGGGAGTCCAGCCAATCGGACATCCCCTCGAGAACTCTGGAAGACATCTCTACAATGTTATTGCGAGAAGACATGAGGCCAACTAAATCCTACAAGTAAAGAAAAGAAAATAGGGTTACTACAAACATCTCGGACAAAGGGGAAAACAACTCGGTTAATACTTCTGAGGCAATGAAAAGCAAGAAAAGGAAAATCCCAAGACTCAAACCAAAGTCCCGGGGCATCCTTTGGAGGCAGCAATTATGCAAGGTTTCCAGATCACATCCCAGGCATTTCTCAAAAAAGAAGGCTTCAAAACAACAAAGCGCTTTTCATCAAAGAAAAACACAGCAAATCATTACAGAGCCTACCAAACAAAACATTCCCAAAGCAACAAAAGCATGGGACCATTAAAGACGCGACCTTTTTGCACAGGATCAGAAAGGAAGTAATCTCCAAAAGTAAGAAACAGATACAGATCTTCTACCAGTATCAAAAAGCAACAGTAAAACCCCAGAAAGCCTCAACAGAAATTCCAAGAAAAACCACAAGAAGGAAGATAAGAAAAACATATCACAGCAACAAGTAAAAAACCGCAAAAAGATCCAAACTGTCAAAACATGCAAAGCTAGAACTATCACCAAAATTAAAGACGAAGCCACGAAGAAGACAAGAAAAGCTATTACCAACCTGGAAAGAACAAGCGAGCTTCAACAAAAGCCAAAGGAGGAAGACGAAATTTGAGAATCCGAAGCAAGAGCAATGTCGCCGGAAGAAATACAAAGACCCCAAGCTCCAAATGACGCCGCACCGCAAGGAAAGCAGAAAAAGCAAACGAGAAAACAAGAGGGTGGAAAAAACTGAGAAAGAAGTTACAAAAGAGCAAAAGAAGAGAAACCGTTTTCGGGGTTTCAAAATCCAAAGTAGAAGAGCCTAAGGGAAACGGGGCAATTAATGCTCAAAAGCATTAAACCCTCGCACGTTCCCAAAAAAGCGCCGGTATAAAAACGCGCGTCTTTTAAAGAAGAAACGTTCTACATTCAAAAGCTGATACAAAGGAATCGACAAAATGCTTGAGTTCGGCTTCACCAAAGAAGGACCGAAGTCAAGGACTCGGCCTCAAAAAAGAAGACCGAGCTCAAGCAGGGGCACTGTTCATACCCTGGGTCGAGCTGTCTGACCCGGGATGTTCTACAGGTAAAGCGACCGACCTCTTCAGGTCAAGACAACCCGACCTCTCCTCAAAGAGCTCGGCCAAGTCACAAGAAAGCCCAAACGAAGGGCCCAAATAGAGGAACGCGCCCCAAAATCTAAGGGCAGCCCAAGCCCATAGAGATAAAGGCGGTTCCCTTAAAGATGACCTCACTGAAAGATAAAGATAAGATAAGATAACTAACTTATCTTATCCACAGAAGGCCACATCTCACCATTATAAATACACTGGAGCACCCAGGTATAACTCATACTCTGATTCTACTTAATACCTGCTTAATACCCTTGCTAACTTAAGTATCGGAGTCTCTTGCAGGTACCCCCCACCCTCCGGGGACGAAGGATCAGCACCTCCACCAAGTCCAACAAGTCGGACACACCAGCTCCGACCGATATCCACCTGCCAGACACGTCGGTTCCAACCAACACAGACGATCTCATCCAAGATCGACCTACAGTTTCAGATAACCCACGGAACAACTGCTGTCCCTGGTTGTCTTTTTTTTCTCTGTCACCATTAGTCAGCCATTAGAAGCCCCGACGAAGAGTAACAGGGATTTCACAGTTTCCCACATTTCTCACTTATGGTTGAGCTTACTTCAACAGTTCAACTCCATCCAATTCTAAAAATGCCAATTTATCTTGTATCCAACCAACGGTTACTTATGCTTTTCCTTATTCTCTTTCCAATTTATTTGTTCACCTAAGTATTTTTCCACTTTTCATTTCTTCGTAGTTTTGATTCTTCCTGTGTTTTTCGTATGCGAAGGTTTGCTTGTATGAATGGTGACTGGTTAAAGCTAAACATGGATTCGAAGGAAAGCAGTTAGCCATTGGAGGCATTGCATCAAAAAGGTAAGAAACTTAGCTTGATTTTGTATTAGGATTTTTTGTGACCTTGTTTTACCTCCTTTAATGCATTTTGGTGATTTATTGAAATTGATTTGGAGTAATGTCTCCCTTGAAATATCTAATCTGGTAATTGTATAACTTGATTCCGTGAATCAGGGAAGAAGTAGTGCGTGTCTTCACCAGTGCTCCCATTGCGAAACGTCATGATCTATTCTCTCTTGCGACCACAGATGGGGTTTATATTATCATAAGGGGTTTCATTGACGAGCAACGCACCATTGATAGTGGTTTCCCTCCTGAGGTTTGTAGCCATTACTCATTGGTGTATTCTCTCTCTACTTCTCTACTTGATTAATTACGTTTGCAAGTTGATTCATGACATGGTGGTTTGGGAACTTCATATGGCATCAATATGCATATTTTGTCTTGGAAGAGATTTATACATGCATCTACCCATGAATTCCCTCATCATTAAACAGTTTAACATGGATGTCAAACTCTTAAATGATGAGTCAGCAGTAGATTGGATGGAAACTATTAAGTTTTGGTTTGCGAACAAGCATCTGAAGAATGTACAATTTGTATGTCTTTCTAATTTGATTTTCCCCCCGTTTTTCATGTTGCCAGGTTTTCAGTCATTTCTTATTTGGTTTTTCTCAAAACTGGGAAAGCTACGCAGCAGATTTGATTAGGGATGAATCAACTATTGGCACTTATTTGGGTAGTGTTGTTCCTAAAAATGTATCATATTTGATCCTGAGATCTTTTCTGCTGGTAAATATTTGGACGACATTGCATGATTTGGTTCTATGATTATTTGCATTCACACGACTTATAGTTTCTTTGATATTTTATCATTTCGTATCTCCAAGATCTTTTGTTATCTAGCTTGATATTTTAAGTATTACGGCTCAAGAAAAATCTATCCTGTCTTCTTCGAAATCTTTAAAGGAAGAAATTGGAGCTCATGGGAAGCCACATGCTGAAGGTGAATGGCATGATTCTAACGCTACATGTGGGTTTAATTCCACTCAAGGTAGTTGTAGTGTTAGACGTGTTACCAGATATCAAAACATGAAAGTCTATCAGCAGAAGCAGCCAGCTTCTGGAATTACTCTAAAACATCCAGAGGAACTGAACAGTCCACTAAAACCAGCTCAGTTGCAATCTCTGGAAAAAGTATCTACAGAAAAAGTAAATACAGCATCTAAACATCTCGATGAAAGCTCTACATCTAGAATTTCTAGAACTTTATTTGAAAATAAAGAAGGCTGTTCTAGGAGAAAGAAAGCTACAAGTGAAAAAAGTCAGATCACGTGTGAAAGAAAAAGGACTAGATCTGCCACTGCAACCAAATATCCACGAAAAAGTGGTTTAAGCCCCTCGATCATTGGTGAGAAAGAGAAGATAGCCCTAGTGTCTGCTCTATCAAGTATCAAAAAGTCCAGATCAGGTAAGTATTCCCTGTTAGTTATTTCCTAGTTCTCATTCATAAAAGCTAAATCTTGTTTGACCTAGACATACTTGATGCACTAGTGCACTTTTCATACACTTACTAATATCTTCGCTCGATGTTACTATTAATCTTCTTGAAATTTTTGTTCGAATCATATTGCGGGAAGGTTGCTTCTACCACCCTTAGAGTTTTGGCATAACCAGATACTGATTTACAATGCGGTATGTGATATCTTTTGTTGATTTTACAGCTTTCAATTAGCCTTTTTTTCTGACCGCAGTATTTTTTTTACTTTTATTTATGAAATGTATATGTCAGATTTGGTTAGCACAGAAGTTTTGTTACTACTACATATTTTCCACTGTTTTATTTTTTTTATATTACCATCTAGGACCATGAGGTTACAGAAATTCAGGGAGGTACATCTTTGGTTCAATAGATAAAGGTTCTTCAGCATCATTGATTCGATACTTCTTTTCTTGAATATTCAATTTTTTCTTGTGTAGATGCTTCGTTGTTTACATTTGTCATTTTTTATAGACTCATTCCTATTATGTTGCCTGATCAGTGGTTACTCTTATACTGTAACTCATGATATTTAGCAAGTGCAGGTCAATCTGTGCTAAAGTTAATGTAAAACTAAGATGTTAACTATTACTAATTTGAAGATAATTACAAAATTTTCTAGGAGAATTTGACATATTTTAGAGGTAAATTGGAATATAATTGAAAATTTGGGTCTTTATACTAAAACTTTGTTGTAGTACTTCTGTTCATCTAGTTTGTGGTACAAAACGGATGTAGGATGCTTGATGGGACTGTTTGTTGGTAGTTTGTTTAACCTCACAGAATTAAACAAAATAAACAACAAAAATAAGTGTAGAATCTAAACTTTTTTTGAAAATTGAGCATAAAAGGATAAGTATTTCCCTTGGATGCAAAACCAATGCAATTAAACAAGTTTCATCAACAACACAAAAGACATGGAAGAGGGATCTAATTGGAGAAATAGACAGTCGGGGATACATTGCAATCATGCAATGCATGGACTCCAAATTATTGTTTCTTGTTGAAAATAGTTCATGTTGTTTGGAAGAGTCTATGCTTCTTTGCTCTGCGGTACATAAAACCTAATAACGGACAAATAGCATATTTTAGTTTTAGACTTATTGAGTTATAGTTCTTACTTCTCACTCCTTATCAGGTCAACAAAACCCTCAAATAACTTTATCCCTAGGTCAACTGAAATTTATAGAAACTTTAAATGATAGAAATAAAATTTATTACATTTAAATTGGGAGTATGCATTTTATTAGTTCAAGTCACTTGTCAAATAAAATACCTTGGCATTTAACTGATGCTATCTGTGAAATGCTTTAGATTTGTTATATACAAACATGTTTTCTTCTTTTTGATTAGTTAAACCTTGCACCTGTCATTATATCGGCAATCGCGACAGAAAATTTCTTTGCTTGTTACAATTATAACACTACACATACTTTCCTAAAAGACAAGCATGCCTATTTTTATCTTTCAAGGCCCCATTTTTTGTCATTTCTATTCAAACACAAACCATGCCAGATTTACTTAAATTGACACATTTAATTAAGCAAAGTCATGCTAGACAATCATCAATATACAAAATTTAGATAACCTAGCCATCCTATCATTCAAGCATTACATCTCTAACACGGCCATCTAAAAGCTCAAAAAAATTTATAAATTTTCATATTTCAAAATGTAAACGCATAGTGAAAGAGACCCCATTCACGGAAAATACCAGCTCCATGCTTAAAGCCTCTTTACACATCATGAACCTGCATAATTAAGAAACCATTTCAAATCAATAAGGTTATATTAATATGGTCTACATTCAGAATCTCAATCCATCGGAAGAATATGAGTTCCACAACAACAATATAGAAGTCTCCATAGGGTTTTTCTTGAAATTCCTCAGACATATTCGAAGCTATACGAGGATCATCATGCGATAACCAATTGAACTACATAAATTAATGCAAGGATTACATTACTGACAACATAACTACAGATAAAAAATTCAACAATAAAGAAAACTCTCAACTTACATCATCAACAAATAGACTGTCCAATGTTTAACGGTGTCATAGCAATCGACTTTTAGCATAGTAATTCTACGTTTTTTTTCCTATCCACCTATCAAAAAAAGAGCGGCAATAAATATTTGTGTACACTAATAATTAAAAAGCGGATACCCTATGAAAAAACCATGTCATGTTAAGACCATACCTCGTATCTAATGGGAAAGGTGTAAGACGTCGTGACATTTGGTGACAAAAAAAATCTATAGTATATCCGGGACATCAGCAATGTATGGCAACCACCTATACCCGCAACATTATAATTGGTTGCTAAGCACATGGCTTGATATAACCAACAAAGAACAACACTACCCTAACTATAGCTGCTTATGGCATCATAATTGTCCAACAGTGAAAGATATTGCATGTGCATGGTATTGTTAATCTTATCTGGTAGTAGAATGTCATTTAACAAATACACAATATAACAACGGACGTATTGCATGAAGGCATTATCAGGGCAATTAATGGCATCTATTAAGGTCGAGTCCTTAGCCACTTCAATTTTATGTTGAACTTCGTGGTCCTAACATGCCCATCTGGAACATCCCCAAAAAGTTATTCACATTTTTGCCATATATTTCTCTGGTAGAACTTGCTCCATGACCTCAATATACCATTTACAGGTTTTTCATCATTGGGTAACTCTAATTGCATTGCCATGTCCTCCAAAGTAATGGTACGCTTACCCTAAAGGAGGTAAAAAGTGTGAGTCTGGGCACCATCTTTCAACAAGTACACTAATCAATGGGTTGTTATCAATGATGCATAATAAAATCCTACACATTATAAGTAGGGTTCAAGCCTTTGTTGCCTAATCTCAGTCTCCTCACCCTCACGTATGGCACCACCTTTCCTTCTCAGCCCTCTCTCTGTCTCTCACCAGCTACCGTCACCACTCACCAGCCTCAAAGTCATCTTGGCCCACGCCGAAACTCCTCTATTTGACTGCATCTCTCACCTTCACGGCCACCATGCTGCACTGCTTCTCAGTGACGATGACCCTCAGCGACGACGATACCACTAGTGGTTGAAAAGTTCGACGGCACTTCTCTACTCTATTTTCCTGGGGCTACTGTCCCCAGTTGTCTTTTTCTTCTCTGTCACCATTAGTCAGCCATTAGAAGCCCCGACGAAGTGTAACAGGGATTTCACTGTTTCCCACGTTTCCCACTTATGGTTGAGCTTACTTCAACAGTTCAACTCCATCCAATTCTAAAAATGCCAATTTATCTTATATCTAACCAACGGTTACATATGCTTTTCCTCATTCTCTTTCCAATTTATGTGTTCACCTAAGTATTTTTCCTCTTTTCATTTCTTCATAGTTTTGATTTTTCCTGTGTTTTTCGTATGCGAAGGTTTGCTTGTATGAATGGTGGCTGGTTAAAGTTAAACATGGATTCAAAGGAAAGCAGTTAGCCATTGGAGGCATTGCATCAAAAAGGTAAGAAACTTAGCTTGATTTTGTATTAGGATATTTTGTGACCTTTTTTTACCTCCTTTGATGCATTTTGGTGATTTGCTGAAATCGATTTGGAGTAATGTTTTCCTTGAAATATCTAATCTGGTAATTGCATAACTTGATTCCGTGAATCAGGGAAGAAGTAGTGCGTGTCTTCACCAGTGCTCCCATTGCGAAACGGCATGATCTGTTCTCTCTTGAGACCACAGATGGGGTTTATATTATCATAAGGGGTTTCATTGACGAGCAGCGCACCATTGATAATGGTTTCCCTCCTGAGATTTGTAGCCATTACTCATTGGTGTATTCTCTCTCTACTTCTCTACTTGATTAATTACGTTTGCCAATTGATTCATTACATGGTGGTTTGGAAACTTCATATGGCATCAATATGCATATTTTGTCTTGGAAGAGATTTATATATGCATCTACCCATGAATTCTCTCATCATTAAGCAGTTTATCTGGTTGTCAAACTTTTAAATGATGGGTCAGCAGTAGATTGGATGGAAACTATTATGGTTTGGTTTACGAACAAGCATCAAAAGAATGTACAATTTGTATGTCTTTCCAGTTTGATTTTTCACCCGTTTTTTATGTTGCTAGGTTTTCAGTCATTTCTTATTTGGTTTTCCTCAAAACTGGAAAAGCTATGCAACAGATTTGATTAGGGATGAATTAACTATTGGCACTGATTTGGGTATTGTTGTTCCTAAAAATGTATCATATTTGATCCTGAGATCTTTTCTGCTGGTAAATATTTGGACGACATTACATTATTTCTTTCAATGATGCTAAAGAACCTTTATCTATTTAACCAAAGATGCACCTCCCTGAATTTCTCTAACCTCATGGTCCTAGATGGTAACATAAAAAAAATAAAACAGTGAAAAATATGTAGTAGTAATGAAATTTCTGTGCTAACCAAATCTGACATATACATTTCATAAATAAAAGTAAAGGAAATACTGGGGTCAGAAAAAAAAGGCTAATTGAAAGCTGTAAAATCAACCAAAGATATCACATACCGCATTGTAAATCGGTATCTGGTTACGCCAAAACTCTAAGGGTGGTAGAAGCAACCTTCTTGCAATATGATTTAAGCATAAAATTCAACAAAATTAACAGTAATATCGAGCAAAAATATTAGTAAATGCATGAAAAGTGCACTAGTGCATCAAGTATCTCTAGGCCAAATAAGATTTAGCTTTTATGAATGAGATCTGGGAAATAACTAACAGGTAATAGTTACCTGATTTGGACTTTTTGAAACTTGATAGAGTAGACACTGAGGATATCTTCTCTTTCTCACCAATGATCGAGGGACTTAAACCCCTTTTTCGTGGATATTTGGTTGCAGTGGCAGATCTAGTCTTTTTTCTTTCACACGTGATCTGACTTTTTTCACTTGTAGCTTTCTTTCTCCTAGAACTACTTTCTTTATTTTCAAATAAAGTTCTAGAAACTTTAGATGTAAAGCTTTCATCGAGATGCTCAGATGGTGTATTTACTTTTTCTGTAGTTACTTTTTCCAGAGATTGCAACTGAGCTGGTGTTACTGGACTGTTCAGTTCCTCTGGATATTTCAGAGTAATTCCAAAAGCTGGCTGCTTCTGCTGACAGACTTTCATGTTATGATACCTGGTAACATGTCTATTGCTGCCACTACCTTGAGCAGCATTAACCCCACATGTAGCGCTAGAATCATGCCATTCACATTCCGCATGTGGCTTCCTATGAGCTTCAAAAGCTTCCTTTAAAGGCTTCGAAGAAGACAGAATAGATTTTTCTTGAGCTGTAACACTTAAAACATCAAGCTAGAAAACAAAAGATCTTGGAGATACAAAAAGATAAAATATCAAAGAAACTATAAGTCATGTGAATGCAAATAATCATAGAACTAAATCATGCAACGTCGTCCAAATATTTACCAGCAGAGAAGATCTCAGGATCAATTGATGATACATTTTTAGGAACAGCACTTCCCTAATCAGTGCCAATAGTTGATTCATCCTTAATCAAATCTGCTGCATAGCTTTTCCAGTTTTGAGGAAAACCAAATAAAAAATGACTGAAGACCTAGCAACATAGAAAACGAGTGAAAAATCAAACTGGAAAGACATACAAATTCTACATTGTTTTTATGCTTGTTCGCAAAGCAAAACTTAATAGTTTCCATCCAATCTACTGGTGACCCATCATTTAAGAGTTTGACAACCAGGTTAAACTACTTAATTATGAGAGAATTCATGGGTAGATGCATGTATAAATCTCTTCCAAGACAGAATATGCATATTGATGCCATATGAAGTTCTGAAACCACCATGTAATGAATTAATTTGCAAACGTAATTAATCAAGTAGAGAAGTAGAGAGAGAATACACCAATGAGTAATGGCTACAAACCTTAGGAGGGAAACCATTATCAATGGTGCGCTGCTCGTCAATGAAACCCCTTATGATAATATAAACCCCATCTATAGTCTCAAGAGAGAACATATCATGCTGTTTTGCAATGGGCGCACTGGTGAAGACATGCACCACTTCTTCCCTGATTCACGGAATCAAATTATGCAATTACCAGATTAGATATTTCAAGTAAAACATTACTCCAAATCAATTTCAACAAATCACCAAAATGCATTAAAGGAGGTAAAACAAGGTCACGAAAAATCCTAATACAAAATCAAGCTAAGTTTCTTACTTTTTTGATGCAATGCCTCCAATGGCTAACTACTTTCCTTCGAATCCATGTTTAGCTTTAACCAGCCACCATTCATACAAGCAAACCTTCGCATACGAAAAACACAAGAAGAATCAGAACTACGAAGAAATGTAAAGAGGAAAAATACTTAGGAGAACAAATAAATTGGAAGGAGAATGAGGAGAAGCATAAGTAACCGTTGGTTGGAAACAAGATAAATTGGCGTTTTTAGAAGTGGATGGAGTTGAAGTAAGTTCAGCCATGAGTGGGAAACGTGGGAAATAATGAAATCCCCGTTACTCTTTGTCGGGGCTTCTAATAGCTGACTAATGGTGGTAGAGAAGAAGAAGACGATCGGGGACAACAGTCCCTGAGAAATAGAGCAGAGAAGCGCCGTCGCACTTCGCAGCCACTAGTGGTGTCGTCGTCGCTGAGGGTCGTCGTCACCGACATTGGCGGAGCTTTGTTAGGGCAAGGGGGGCCATGGTCCCCCAAAGTTTTTGTAAAAATATTAGTAATTCTACTCTAAAGAAAATAAAATTAGTTTGTTAGATTAAATTGATATACTTTCAACTTATGTATTTGAATTTTATGTCCATCTTTATCATTCTTTCAAACTTTTTATCCTATCCTATTTGACATAACAAATATCATATATTTAAATCAACAACAAGTGATATATCTTTAAATCAATGTTACAAATTAAATATCATTATAGAATTAACACTAAATTATATTTAGCTACTCATATAGTTTCATGCATTATTTTATTTTTAAAACAATAAAAGTTATAATATAACTAATAGTAATATTAGTTATTAATAAAAAATTATTATTTTATTTTTAAATCAACTTTACAAATTTAATACCATTATAGTATAACACTGTTTACATTAATAAATTTTGATATTTTTATTTTATTAAAAATTTAAGATTTTATTTTGTTGTATTATATTATTTAATTTGTAATAAAAGTAATAATAAAAATAATTAATCTTAAAATTTTTGAGAAATAAATATTATCTAAAGTAAAATTAATTGTATATAATTTAAATAAAAAATCAATTTTTTAAAAAGAAAAATCAATTTTTAGATAAAAAATTAATTTTTTAAATAAAAATAGATTTTTATATGCAAAAATTAATTTTTTTCATTTAAAAACTGATTTTTTTATAATTGATTTTTTATTCAAAATCAAATTGGCTTATTAATCTAAACAAAAAAATTTATTAATCAAAATCAGAATTATTTTTTATTAATCTTAACCATATATAATCCTACATATTAATAATAAATTTAAAAATAAAATAATTATATTTATAAATTTTATTTTAATATAAATAATATTATATAATTTTTTATTAAGATTTCTGGCCCTTCCAAAAAATTTTTTCAAGCACTGCCACTGGTCACCGAGAAGCAGTGCAGCACCGTGGCCGTGAAGGTGAAAGAAGCAGTCGAACAGAGGAGCTTCGGCGCGGGCCAAGGTGACTCTGAGGCTGGGGAATGGTGACGGTGGCTGGTGAGAGACAGAGAGAGGGCTGAGAGGGAAAGGTGACGCCGTACCACTTGAGGGTGAAGGGCCTGAGGGTGCGTGGCTGCCTTGCATTGTTCTGAAAATCGAACTGGGTCGGCCAATTCAACCGAGTTAACCGGGAACTGGTCACCAGGCCGGTGCGGTTGACCTCATAAACCGCTTAGTAAAAATCGGTTAAAAAACCGGTCGAACCGGTAATTAACCGGTGAATCACTGAAACCGGCCGGTTTTTAGAGTGTTTTTGGTTCGGTATTACTCTTCAAAACGCCGCCGTTTTACGTTTTATAAAGGAAAAAAAAAAAAGAAAAACCTTAATCTACCCATGACCCCAACGCAGCCCGGTCGCACTCCCACGCCTCTCCTCTCTGAAATTTTGAAATTGAAAGAACAATCTCAAGAAAGAACCCTAGCCACCCAGTCCCGCCGCCCGCAGCCCCGTCGCGTGTTAGGCATCGCGTGTGGAAGCTCCGTCGCCGTCGCAGGAGCTGTGTCGCCGTCGTAGGAAGCTCCGTCGCGGTTCTCGGAAGCTGTGTCGACGTCGTAGGGAGCTCCGTCGCGGTCCTAGGAAGCTGTGTCGCCATCGTAGGAAGCTCCCTTGCCGTCGTGTGGAAGCTCTGTGGCCGTCGCCCTCTCCTCTGTTCGAGCTCTCTCTCTCTCTGTTCGCCGGTGTCGCCGTCTCCTCTATCGTCGACGTCACTCCCCTTCCTCCTCGCTGCCGGTAAGCAGTAAGCAGTGTGACTTGGAATCATTTTTGCTGTTTTTAGTGTTTTACTGTTGTTTGAAACTGAGTTGCTGAGTAGCTGGATTCTGTTTGCTGAGTTAATTTTGTTCATGATTTTTGTTAGCTGTACTTTGTTTGCGGAGTTAATTTTGTATGCTTGAGTTAATTTTGTTCATGATTTTTGTTAGCTGGATTTTGTTGGCTTGAGTTAATTTTGTTCATGATTCTCTACGCTGCTTTTACTCTCATTGTTTGCTGAGTTAATTTCTATGCTGCTTTCATCTTTCTTCACTGCATTCTTAGTTATTTAGTGATGTTTCCTCTGTGTGTGTTTTTTCTTCCATATGCTTACTAATAAAATTGATCTCTTATATATTTTGGCATTTATTAATTTGCTTAATATCTTAACATGGTTACCAATAATTCAGTGAGGATAGACGACTAAGATTGCTGTTCAGTAATTTTTGAGGAGGAAACTCCAATCTCACTTTCATGTAAGCATTATCCCCTGCCTTTCTGGTCTTTTGTATCATAAGGACTATTTACTTTTTGATCTGTGTTGCCTGTGACTTCAAATGAAGACCCTTAGGTGAAAGATGCACTTGAGAATGGGAAAATGGTTTATCTCTTACCTCCGAGTTTAGAATTAATACCAGTATCTTTTTGTTTCCTCAAATTCTTTCACTAGTTGAAAATGTATCACTTTGCATTAATCCTATTTGATTGAAACGCCTGGATTCTGAATCTTATTTCTGTAAAACAAATTTACAATATATTCAAATAGGACTGTCTCATTGTGAAAAGCAACTGCACTTGGGCTTTCATATACTAATGCTTGTTTATTATACACTGATAATGCTATGCTTTCATATCTTAATAAGGCAGCCACGCACCCTCAGTCCCCTCACCCTCACGTACGGCGCCACCTTTCCCTCTCAGCCCTCTCTCTGTCTCTCACCAGCCGACGTCACCACTCACCAGCCTCAGAGTCACCTTAGCCTGCGCTGAAGCTCCTCTGTTCAATTGCTTCTCTCACCTTCACGGCCACGGTGCTGCACTGCTTCTCGGTGACGACGACTTTCAACGACGACGACACCACCAGTGGCTGCAAAGTGCGACGGCGCTTCTCTGCTCTATTTTCCCGGGGCTGCTGTCCCGGTCATCTTCTTCTTCTCTGCCACCATCAGTCAGCCATTAGAAGCCCCGACAAAGAGGAACGGGGATTTCACTGTTTCCCACGTTTCCCACTCATGGCTGAGCTTACTTCAACTCCATCCAATTCTAAAAATGCCAATTTATCTTGTTTCCAACCAACGGTTACTTATGCGTCTCCTCATTCTCTTTCCAATTTATTTGTTCACCTAAGTATTTTTCCTCTTTTCATTTCTTCGTAGTTCTGATTCTTTCTGTGTTTTCCGTATGCGAAGGTTTGCTTGTATGAATGGTGGCTGGTTAAAGCTAAACATGGATTCAAAGGAAAGCAGTTAGCCATTGGAGGCATTGCATCAAAAAGGTAAGAAACTTGGCTTGATTTTGTATTAGGATTTTTCGTGACCTTGTTTTACCTCCTTTGATGCATTTTGGTGATTTGCTGAAATTGATTTGGAGTAATGTTTTCCTTGAAATATCTAATCTGGTAATTGCATAACTTGATTCCGTGAATCAGGGAAGAAGTAGTGCGTGTCTTCACCAGTGCTCCCATTGCGAAACGGCATGATCTGTTCTCTCTTGAGACCACAGATGGGGTTTATATTATCATAAGGGGTTTCATTGACGAGCAGCGCACCATAGATAATGGTTTCCCTCCTGAGGTTTGTAGCCATTACTCATTGGTGTATTCTCTCTCTACTTCTCTACTTGATTAATTACGTTTGCAAATTAATTCATTACATGGTGGTTTGGGAACTCCATATGGCATCAATATGCATATTTTGTCTTGGAAGAGATTTATACATGCATTTACCCATGAATTCCCTCATCATTAAGCATTTTAACCTGGTTGTCAAACTTTTAAATGATGGGTCAGCAGTAGATTGGATGGAAACTATTAAGTTTTGGTTTGTGAACAAGGATCAAAACAATGTAGAATTTGTATGTCTTCCCAGTTTGATTTTTCACCCGTTTTCTATGTTGCTAGGTTTTCAGTCATTTCTTATTTGGTTTTCCTCAAAACTGGGAAAGCTATGCAGCAGATTTGATTAGGGATGAATCAACTATTGGCACTGATTTGGGTAGTGCTGTTCCTAAAAATGTATCATCAATTGATCCTGAGATCTTCTCTGCTGGTAAATATTTGCATTTACTTGACTTATAGTTTCTTTGATATTTTATCATTTCGTATCTCCAAGATCTTTTGTTATCTAGCTTGATGTTTTAAGTGTTACAGCTCAAGAAAAATCTATCCTGTCTTCTTCGAAACCTTTAAAGGAAGCATTTGGGGCTCATGGGAAGCCACATGCTGAAGGTGAATGGCATGATTCTAACGCTACATGTGGGGTTAATGCCGCTCAAGGTAGTGGCAGCGTTAGATGTGTTACCAGGTATCATAACATGAAAGTTCAGCAGAAGCAGCCAGCTTCTGGAATTACTCTAAAACATCCAGAGGAGCTGAACAGTCCACTGACACCAGCTCAGTTGCAATCTCTGGAAAAAGTAACTACAGAAAAAGTAAATACACCATCTGAACATCTCGATGAAAGCTCTACATCTAGAGTTTCTAGAACTTTTTTTAAAAATAAAGAAGGCTGTTTTAGGAGAAAGAAAGCTACAAGTGAAAAAAGTCAGATCACGTGTGAAAGAAAAAGGACTAGATCTGCCACTGCAACCAAATATCCACAAAAAAGGGGTTTAAGCCCCTCGATCATTGGTGAGAAAGAGAAGATATTCCCAGTGTCTGCTCTATCAGGTTTCAAAAAGTCCAAATCAGGTAAGTTTTCCCTGTTAGTTATTTCCCAGTTCTCATTCATAAAAGCTAAATCTTGTTTGGCCTAGAGATACTTGATGCACTAGTGCACTTTTCATACACTTACAAATATCTTTGTTCGATGTTACTGTTAATCTTCTTAAAATTTTTGCTCGAATCATATTGCAGGAAGGTTGCTTCTACCACCCTTAGAGTTTTGGCGTAACCAGATACCGATTTACAATGCGGTATTTGATATCTTTGGTTGATTTTACAGCTTTCAATTAGCCTTCTTTTTCTGACCCCAGTATTTTCTTTACTTTTATTTATGAAATGTATATGTCAAATTTGGTTAGCACAGAAGTTTCGTTACTACTACATATTTTCCACTGTTTTATTTTCTTTATGTACCATCTAGGACCATGAGGTTACAGAAATTCAGGGAGGTGCATCTGTGGTTCAATAGATAAAAGGTTCTTCAGCATCATTGAGCCGGTACTTCTTTTGTTGTAAATCAATAATTTCCAGTTGAAGATTCAAATTTCCCTTGTGTAGATGCTTCGTTGTTTACATTTGTCATTTTTCTGATAGATTCATTCCTATTATGCTGCCTGATCAGTGGATGCTCTTATACTGTAGCTCATGATATTTAGCAAGTGGAGGTCAATCCGTGCTAAAGCTAATGCAAAACTAAGATGTTAACTGTTACTAATTTGAAGAAAATCACAAAATTTCCTAGGAGAATTTGACATATTTTAGAGGTAAGTTGGAATATAATTGAAATTTTTGGGTCTTTGTACTGAAACATTGTTGTAGTACTTCTGTTCATCTAGGTCTGTGGTACAAAATTGATGAGATCTTAGAGTTGTAATTTGATATTTATATATTATCAAATAAATTTGACTTTATATAAACAAATATGTAAAATATCTAATTTAAGATTTTAGCTTAATAATTAAAAACCTTTTATATCAATAAAAAGTTTTTGGTTCAACAATCAACACACCATTAGCACATTTTTGATATAAAAAGTCTTTAACCAAATAAGTCTTTAGTCCATGACCCAAATATTCTTGTTGAGTTGTTTCCCGCCAAGTGTCGCAACGCACAGCATAGCGCAAAGCTTCATTTTTCAAAAATGTCGACCTTTTTGAGTTTCTGTTTTTCTCCTCAAACCGTAATCCCTAATTTCAACATTGTTTATCATCTTAATGCGTGCATCTCCCACCCTCTGCACCCTCCTTCTTCTTTCCCTATCCACCCTCACATGACCCGTGACCTGAAACGTTGCCGTTCGAGGAGGATCTGTTTCTGGAACCTTCATCTTCTTCTTCTTCTTCCACAAACTAGGTTTTCCCCTACGAAGATTCCCATGGCACCTTCCCCAGCACTGACTACGAGGTGAAGGAGTATAGGGAGCAGTGGATGAAGAACGAAGACGTCGCTTATGTTGCAGTGAATTGCATGTGCCATTATGATACCGGGTTTAGGGTAAGCCATTCTAATTGCATTTATAACATTTATCATAAACTAGTCATCTCAGAATGAGTAACTTAGATTTATATATTTTCTGTTGAAAACAAATTGGCATGATTGAATGTTGAAATTAGTGGAATTTTATGGTAAAATATTAGTTGGTCAGTTCATGTGCCTAGCAAGTAGAATTTGATCAAATTTAGTACTTGGAAGCGTCAATGACGATATGATGGGATTTTTTCATGTTTTTAATTCCTTGTGCCGTGTAGTTTGTCATTGCATTCAGTATTCTGTCTTTGTTCTAATGCTGTGTTGTTTTGTTATATAGCTATGTTATTTATTCAAATGTTTATCTTCTCCGAAGGCATACAAGTGGATGATACAACCACCCTGGTTCGGTTTCATTTCTAGCAGATTGCATGGGTAATGATTAATGAACAAAAAGTTTTCAAAGTGGCGTGGGATTTTTGATGATATAATTGATCATGGCTGTGTCCCTAGTGAGTCAATGTTTTGTGTATTGATTTCTGCATATCCAGTGCGCCTGTTAAAGATATTCTGGATGAAGCATTCATCATCTACAGTCATATGATTGAGGTTACCAACCTTACCTTGGCTTGCATAATTCCCTCTGCGTGTCCTTGTAAGCAAACCAGGGAACTTTTCAAAGCATTACCTAAAACAAGCTAAATTTATCTATTGTAATTTAGTTGCAACTGGACTTGATGTACATTACTACATTAAGTTAGCAATGAAGGCCTAATTTGGCTACATAGTTATCAGGATATCGTAGATAAATAAAGGATATCGATTGAAGAAACAGATGCAATGTGCTAGAATTGAGGAAGGCAGGGACATGCTTTTATCCATATTGAGGGCTTCTATGAGGGAGGGGGATGCGGTCGAAGAAGAAAAACTTGGCTCAAATTTCTCCAATTAGTGTAACTTGCTAAATTAGTGTAACTTGCCGATCTCGGATATCAAAATTAGGCTTAACTCACTTTTACATGTAGGAGTGAACACGGATTGGATTGAATCGGATATGGCTAGCAGTAAAATTACCGAATCAGATCTCTCATCTGCGATTTTTAAGTTTGGATTCAATCTGATCCACACATTTGCGGATCGGATTAGATCGGATCTTGGATATATCCGCAAAATATATAAATATTTTAAAAAGCTTATTTTTATTTAAAAAATATTAATAAAATATTATTTACTTATTTATTTATTTATTTTTGCGAATCTGTGGATATGCGGATCGGATGTGTGAATACCTACATAAAATACACAATCTGATCTGATAACTTTGCGGATCGAATCCGATAACCTTACATATCGGATTGATATTCGCAATTTTTGGATCGAATCTATGAATACTCCTATTTACATGATAGTATTTAGAAAATTAGAATATTTTTTATATTTATATAAATAAAAAAGCCTATATATAACTCACACTTAGCTTGAACCCGCAAGCCTCCATTATGGCCCATATATATCTTATCTCTAACACCACTTTATTTAGTATTGCGATTAATTAAAGATATCATGTGATTAATCAATTAATTAATTAATTAAGGTAAAGGATTAAAGTGTTATCCCACCAATGAGGATTTTGCCTTTAAAACATTTTGCGCTACGCTTGCCAGGCGCCTAATAGGCCCACAAAATTGCCTCTCTTTTACGATAGGGTAACTCATGCTTTTTGCGCTGTTTTCTTTCTTCATTAATTTGATAATTTCTTTTATTCCAACTATTCCAGCCATGTTTAACTATCTATGGGCATTATTACAGTTTGGCGGTATAAGTAATAGTATAATGATTTTGTTGAAGTTTTATTTTTGAAATTTTTTTTTAACTTCGATGTATCTCTTTCCAGTTTCAATGAGGAAAAATATTCTAATATAATATTAGTTGTTTTCAAAAATAGCTTTAATTTAATTGAAATATAAAATAATATAATAATATATCATAAATAGTTATTAATTGTATGTGTATATTTATTTAGAATTAATTTTGCTTTATCTCGTAGTTTTGTGACATTCTTATTAAAAAAGAAAAAAAAATTGAAAAAATTGAAAAAATTTAGACTGTATATAGTTATAAATAATCTCACCTTTTATTATTTTTCATCACACACAAAAAGGACAAAACACATACTTCATTAATTAATTTCTCGTTTTTTCTTTATACTCACTACATAACGGCTAAAAAATATACGCAACATTAAATGAATATATATTTATCGTCAATATAAAAAAATTAAACAGATAATCAATTATAAAAATTTTCTAGAGACTTCAAAAAGAAGTTGAATCAAAGAAACAAAAAAAAAATTGTAATTTAAAACCGTTAGTACATCACCATTCATAATATATAATGAGATTTACATCTAATTTCCATCACAAATCATAACAAAATTTCTACTATATAATTAACTTGATTGCAATAATCAATTCAAGAGTTCAAACTAACTCTTTCACACTTTACCTAATTTACACAGTTATGTTACAAAAAAAAATGAAATCTTTGTAACAATTTTTATGTTAAAATTTAAAAGTGTTACAAAAAATTGATATTTGTAACAAAAGTTGGTGATTGTTTCATAATAACAATATTTTGTAACAACAATACAATTTATTACAAAATATTTTATTATTTTGTAATAATCTAATTTTTTTGGTTACAAATTATGTTAGTTTTTATAATGAATTGGTATTTTGTTGTAAAATTTTATAATGTTTTATAAAAAAAAAGATAAAGTTGTTGCAAAAATATTCATTTGTTTTCAAAATTTTAATTATTTTGTAATAAAAAATTAATTTATCACAAAATTCAATATTATTTGTAACAAATTATTTGTTTATCACAAATTACAAATATTTTTTGTAACTAAAAAAATTATTTTAAAATGTTAAAATCTTTAAAGGTAAAAAAATTTGTTTATATATTTTTTTAGGATAATTTTATTTTATTTAAAAAATTTAATTTTTTAGAATATTGTTTGTATTAATTAATAATTTTTTTTATAAAAAAATTAAAAATTAAATGATTAATTTTTAAAAATTGTAGATATTATTTTTTATTTTTTAAAAATTAATATATAATTCTTATTAATAGTCAAGTGTTAAATGTTACTAAAAATTAATTTCTGAAACTTAAAAAAAATGTAATTGTTAAACATAAATAAAAATAGTTAAAAGTAAAAATAAATATAAAAAGTAAAAATCTTAATTTAGTGTCTCACTTTCACTCTCTTTACGTTACCACATACAACAGCTGAACAATGGAGCCCCTGGAAGAAGAAGAGCCTGCACTGTCAGCAATGCCGTCCACATCGACTCCCTGGTAGCCTCTGTTTTGCCTCATTTCTGCCTCGCCTTCGCACTCGCATATACCAGCGCCATCGTCTTCTGCGCTGCTGTTCGTGTCCGTTTTCGTCCCCTCTGCGTCATTGTCGGTTTTTGCTCCCTCATCCATGGCGGTGCTCCTCTGCATTGTCGCTATTCGTGCTCGTCTTCATCTCCTCCTTTGCGTCGCTGATGATTGGATTTTTGACGGTTTAGAATTTCACTAATGAAATCTCGTTGTAAAGTATAGTTTCTAAACCAAACAATAATCCTTTCAAACAAAAAGTTGTTTGTCACTAGTACAAACCCCTAAAATTTATAAACCGAAGTATTTAAACCTCGGGTCATTCTCCCTAGGAATTACAATAAAGTGTCTTGTTATTGGTTATGAGTTATTTTTGGGGTTTTGATAAGAGGCATGAAAGATAAATGGCAAGAAAGTAAACTAATGGCTAAAAAGGTCTTGGCAAGGATTGGTGGTCAAGGATCTCTATCCTAATCACTAACCACAATATGAGAATTGGCAAGGATTAATCCCATTAAATCATCCTCTAACTAGTAGTAAAGGAAAGTCAAATGAGCTATATCAATCCTAGTCCATAAGTCCTAACTCTCCACCAATTCAATTAGCGAGAACTAGAGTCAATGGCTCCCAATCATCAATCACTTGGACATTAATAACTCAAGAGTTCCTAAGTTACCTTTCCAAGCCAAGAGTATAAAATTCTACTCTAAAATCCAACCAAGCATTTCATCAAACACTTGGAAGGCATAAAAGGAAAACATAGTAAATCAACAACAAGAACAAGATCTAACAACAAATCAAAAGGAACACAATTATTATGATTTACCTTGAATTGAATTGAAAGAGAAAGGAAGGAACAAAAGTAGATCTACACCAAAACACAAGAACAACATAAAGGAAATTACAACAAAAGAATAGAGGAAGATGAATGTAACAACAAGGAATTGAAAGGTAGAAGTAGAAGAAGATGAATAAAATCTAGATCTAAGAACTAAACCTAATCCTAATCCTAATTCTAGAGAGAAGTGAGAGCTTCTCTCTCTAAAAACTAACTCTAACTACTAAACTAAGCTAATGATTAAAAGTATGTAAAGTATGTTGATTCTCCCTTCAATCCTTGGCTTAAATAGCATCAGAAATGAGTTGGATTGGGCCCACAAGGCTTCTAAAATCGCTGGCCACGTTTTGCTTTAAGTGAACCAGGTGGCAAAAACGGCGCGTGCGCGCCACCATACGTGTAGCAACTATGGCAAATCTTATATCGTTTTGAAGCCCCGGATGTTAGCTTTCTAACCCAACTGGAACCGCATCATTTGGATCTCTATAACTCAAGTTATGGTCGTTTAAGTGCGAAGAGGTCGGCTTGACAGCTTTCCGGTTCTTTCATTTCTTCATGAGTTCTCCAACTTTTCATGCTTCTTTCTTCATTCCCTTGATCCAATCTTTGCCTCCCAAACCTTAAATCACTTAACAAACATATCAAGGCATCTAATGGAATCAAGGAGAATTAGATTTAGCTATTTTAAGACCTAAAAAGCATGTTTTCACTCTTAAGCACAATTAAAGGAGAAGTTATAAAACCATGCTATTTCAATGGATAAATGTGGGTAAAAGGTTATAAAATCCCCTAAAATCAATACAAGATAAACCCTACAAATGGGGTTTATTAACCTCCCCACACTTAAACCAAGCATGTCCTCATGCTAAAACCAAGAGAAAGCAAAGGGCATCAACATTTATTCAATGAAAACTAACTAAATGCAATCTACCTATATGCAACTATCTACATGAATGCAATTGCTTGGTCAAAATAAATTAATTCCCAAGAAGCATATATAAGCACAAGGGCAAAAGGTATTAACAACCATGCCAAACCACAATTGAATTGAGCTATTAAATATTTTTACAAACTTGCATGAAAGGAGATGATCATTGGTGGAAACATGTAATTGAGCATCAAACCCTCACCGGATGTATTTGCACTCTATTCGCTCAAGTGTTTAGGGTTGATTCACTCAATTCTCTCCTAATCATGCTTTCTAAGATTTGTTTTTCTTCTAACAATCAACATATATTTCATGCATGCATACAAGTATCATGAGGTCTTTTCTTTAGGTTGTAATGGGGCTAGGGTCAAGGTAGGATGCATATTTGGTTAAGTGAGTTTGAAATTTGAATCTTTGATAAGCTTAAACTTCCCACCTAACCTATGACATCCTATACAATTAAATTCCAACCTAACTACCCATTTTTCACTCTTTCACATACTCATGTATTCCTTTTTAATTTCACAACACCTATGCATTGATTTTATTGGACTATACTTTGATTTGGGGCATTTTGTCCCCTTTTTATTCCTCTCTTTTTTTTCTTCTTTTTCTTTCTTTTTCTATATATATATTTTTTCTTTTCCATATTAATTTTTTTTCTTTTTCTTTTGTTTTTCTTATTTTTTTTTCTATATACAAGAATCTCAATGCATAAGGTTTTACATTTGATCAATACATGAGTATGTACCCAATTCCCAATATTTTCAATAACAATACAAAATTACCCTTTTATTCACCCAATGTCCCAAGGTTCCCACACTTGAATGATACTCACACACTCTAGCCTAAGCTAATCAAAGATCCAAATAAGGACATTTATTGTTTTTCGCTTTAAGGCTTGTAATGTGCTAAAATTAAGAACAAGTGGGTTAATCGTAGGCTCAAATTGGCTAACAAAGGAATATAAAAGGGTTGGCTATTTGGATAAGTGAGCTAATGAAATGATGGCCTCAATCATATAAATGCATGTATACACAAAATAATGGACATAAAGAATCAAACAAATCAAAGATTACATTCATAGAAAGAGAATAATGCACACAAGAAGGAAAATAAGTGGTTATAGGATGTAACCACACCACTAGGCTCAAATCTCACTTGCTTGTGTTCTTAGCTCAAAAATATGATCCACAATATATATATATTTCAAGCAATTTCTATGAAAAGTTTTCACTCAAATCAATTAAGGTGTCCTATAGATAGAAATCTTGAAAATTTTCATTATTTTGACTAAGCTTATTGTGTATACATATGCAAAAATTAAGAGAATGCAAGTAAAAATCCTAAAATCCTAGAATGAAATGCAAAAGTGTTGGGATTAGAAACTTGTCACCCAAAATCGTCGAACGGTCGGACGACCTCCCCACACTTAAAAGTTTGCACCGTCCTCGGTGCACTCAAAGATGAGCAAGGGGGTACGGCGACTCTCCGGATTGCTACGTGTTCTTAGACTTGCTTCCGTTATTGCTTGTGGTGCATTCATCATGAAAAACAAAAATATAACACCATAAGGTAGGGTAATACAAAAGCAAGGAAGCATAATTGTTGGAATGAGGTAAATCACTAGAATTGAGTGAGTGAATTAGTGTGACATTAATGACAAATAAGTGTGTGAATTCTAAATTGCGCGGTTTAGAACACACATTAGCATAAAAGTTATGTCACAAAAGAAGCATGCACTTTACTCATTCTACTATGCTTGAGATGCTTTAAGTGAACTTGTAAGGTAAAACAAGCATTAAAGAAGCATGAAAGCATTCAAGCCAAACACATATGGATGCATATAATCATAAATACAATGCATTAAGGTAAATGCACAACATCATCCATCAAGAGGTTGCCTAATCACAAAATAAGGCTCAAATCACATGGTGGCCAAATCATGTAATTCAAGAAGAGTTACAAGCTCGAAGGCAATTCTCATCACTTGGTATTTTTCAAAAGATAAGCATGAAAAACTCAAGACCAAGTAGCAAAATATAACCTCAATCATAGGATCCAACAAAGATTATCTAAAAACATTAATGCTAAATTAGCATTTAGGCAATAAGGGGGAAGCAATGCATAGTAAACAAAGTCAATAATCCAATACTTATGATGAAAAGAGAGAAAATAAAATGAAAACTAAACTAAAACTAACTAACAAACTAACCGACTAACTAATTAACTAACTAAAATAAATGGTTATCCATGGTGTTTGGAAGTGTTGGATGAGGGGTAGGAGGAGGGAAAAAGAAAGGAGGAGGAAAGAAATAGAAAGAGGAGAAGAAAAGAAATGTGGTGAAGGAAGGAAATCCACGCGTACGCGCGCATGCCACGCGCGCGCGGATGGTTTATTTCGAGAGTGGCGCGTACGCGTCATGTGCGCATGCGCGCAAGTGGGGTTGTGCCAAAGGCACAACGTTGGCGTGGCGTAGGCATAACTCTCTGGAAAATGTATGGAATGTGAAACTTCTCAATCCACGCGTACGCACGCATGGCGCGCGTGCGTGGATGGTCCAAAATGCATGATGTGCGTGTACGCGTACGTGCGGATGGTACTCTGTTTTTCAAAAATTTTTTTGCTATGTTTTTGCACCAATCCAATCATTCTAAACCTCCAAGCATCTACCAAAATACCATAAAACCTTATTTGACATGATAAAATACTAATTAAACTCAACCAACTAATCTAAATATAAAATTAAACTAGTTCTACCAATATGTACAAAAAAGAAAATGAAAGGATTTTACCATGGTGGGTTGTCTCCCACCTAGCACTTTTGTTTATTGTCCTTAAGTTGGACTTAAAGGGAGCTCCTCTCAAGGTGGCTTGTGCTTGTATTCATCTTGGAACTTCCACCAATACTTGGACTTCCAATAAGCTTCATTATTCAAGATTAATATCTCCAAGCTTTGATGGAGTTCTTCACAAACCATAGGCTCCCAATGTTGATCCTCATGTGTTCCCGGATCCCATATTTTGTCTTCACACCCATCTCCAAGTTGATTATCATTAATCCATGTGGGTGGTGAGCAAGGTGAATTCTCAACAAAGTGACCAAACATCCTTCTAGGCCCATGTATTCTAGTTATACACCAACCATTACAATTAAGCTTTGAGCATGCAACCATAATGAACCTAGAATGATATTTCAAACCACTAACCATCTCTTTTTTACTCTTAAAGCCACAAATATGTCTTAGTTGACCATCCGTCTTAAGCAAACCATATTCAAGGGGAATAATAAAGCTTGAGCATAAGGAATTTATCCACTTGAATGAGAGAATGGATGGTGGTGGCTTGGGGAGAGGTATCTCCAATGTGCTTGCAAGCTCTACTCCCTTGTTTGCTTCCTTGTCAATCACCACCTCTTCATAAACTTCTTCATTCTCAATCCTTTGTTCATCAACTTCATCTAACTCCTCTCCATCACTCAAGTCATAATTGGGAGGTTGAGAGAAATCTACCTCCACATCACTTTCAAATTCATTGGGAGAAGGTTCTTCAAGTTCAAAGGATTCACCACCAAGAAGATTGGATGCATGATCTTCATCACCACGGGAACTCAACTCTTGCTCCATTCCTTCCAAGTCTTCATATGGAATATGCCTTGGAGGTTGTGCACATTCCTCCTCAACATCAACCTCAATCTTCTTGGAGGGGTTTTGTTCAACTCTAGGTTCCCATGGAGGTTCCGCATCTCCTAAGTCTTCAACCACTTCATCATTTTCTTCAATAGTCATAGGCTTCTCCAATTGTTCTAATACAAAGTGGTATTCCTCATTTTCCACCGGAGTTTCCAATCTCTCCTTTATGCTATGCTCTTTAATTGATTCTCCACATGTGACCATGGGAGTGCTTTGAGTGCTCAAGCATTGGGAGGCTAAAGTGCTTACTACCTTGGTCAAGGTAGCCGTAGATTCTAGTGTCTCCCTTTGCATTTCTCCTTGCCCTTGAAGTATAAGGCTAAGGATTTCATCCATTGAGGATTGGAGTGGATAAGAGGGTTCATTGTCTTGGAGAAAGGGTTCATTATAGGAAGGTGGTTCTTCTTGGTAAGGTGGTGGTATGTATTGAGGTGGCTTTTGGAAGTAGTAATCTTGGAATGGTGATTCCATGTAGGGCTCATATGGTTCAAAAGGTGGTTGGTATGGTGGATAAGGATTAGAGTCATATGGAGGTATTTGGTGAAAAGAGGCTTGTGAGTATAGTTGATGATCATGTTGAGGAGATGATTCATAGGCATATGGTGGTAGTTCTTGAAAGTCACAAGGAGATTCACCATAACCATTGGATTGGTATGCATTATAGAATGGCTCTTCTTTATAGTGCATTGGTGGAGGTTGTTGTCATGAAGATTGATCATATGCATATGGCTCCTCCCACCTTTGGTTGTCCCATCCTTGATGCATGTTGTCATTGAAATTCACATCTCCTACAACATAGTTGTAATCATACTCATAGCCAAAATGAGAATTCATGGTAGCAAGAGCAAATAAGAAACAAAAACTAATAAGAAATAATGAAACAAAATACTAAGACTAGCAAAAACTAACAAGCAATCCAAAAATCAAGCTATTCACAATATTCACATATATACAATAACCAATAACACAACACCATTGCAACTCCCCGGCAACGGCGCCATTTTGATGATTGGATTTTTGACGGTTTAGAATTTCACTAATGAAATCTCGTTGTAAAGTATAGTTTCTAAACCAAACAATAATCCTTTCATACAAAAAGTTGTTTGTCACTAGTACAAACCCCTAAAATTTATAAACTGAAGTATTTAAACCTCGGGTCGTTCTCCCTAGGAATTACAATAAAATGTCTTGTTATTGGTTATGAGTTATTTTTGAGGTTTTGATAAGAGGCATGAAAGATAAATGGCAAGAAAGTAAACTAATGGCTAAAAAGGTCTTGGCAAAGATTGGTGGTCAAGGATCTCTATCCTAATCACTAACCACAATATGAGAATTGGCAAGAATTAATCCCATTAAATCATCCTCTAACTAGTAGTAAAGGAAAGTCAAATGAGCTATATCAATCCTAGTCCATAAGTCCTAACTCTCCACCAATTCAATTAGTGAGAACTAGAGTCAATGGCTCCCAATCATCAATCACTTGGACATTAGTAACTCAAGAGTTCCTAAGTTACCTTTCCAAGCCAAGAGTATAAAATTCTACTCTAAAATCCAACCAAGCATTTCATCAAACACTTGGAAGGCATAAAAGGAAAACATAGTAAATCAACAACAAGAACAAGATCTAACAACAAATCAAAAGGAACACAATTATTATGATTTACCTTGAATTGAATTGAAAGAGAAAGGAAGGAACAAAAGTAGATCTACACCAAAACACAAGAACAACATAAAGGAAATTACAACAAAAGAATAGAGGAAGATGAATGTAACAACAATGAATTGAAAGGTAGAAGTAGAAGAAGATGAATAAAATCTAGATCTAAGAACTAAACCTAATCCTAATCCTAATTCTAGAGAGAAGTGAGAGCTTCTCTCTCTAGAAACTAACTCTAACTACTAAACTAAGCTAATGATTAAAAGTATGTAAAGTATGTTGATTCCCCCTTCAATCCTTGGCTTAAATAGCATTAGAAATGAGTTGGATTGGGCCCACAAGGCTTCTAAAATCGCTGGCCACGTTTTGCTTTAAGTGAACCAGGTGGCAGCAACGGCGCGTGCGCGCCACCATACGTGTAGAAACTATGGCAAATCTTATATCGTTTCGAAGCCCCGGATGTTAGCTTTCTAACCCAACTGGAACCGCATCATTTGAACCTCTATAACTCAAGTTATGGTCGTTTAAGTGCGAAGAGGTCGGCTTGACAACTTTCCGGTTCTTTCATTTCTTCATGAGTTCTCCAACTTTTCATGCTTCTTTCTTCATTCCCTTGATCCAATCTTTGCCTCCCAAACCTTAAATCACTTAACAAACATATCAAGGCATCTAATGGAATCAAGGAGAATTATTTAGCTATTTTAAGACCTAAAAAGCATGTTTTCACTCTTAAGCACAATTAAAGGAGAAGTTATAAAACCATGCTATTTCAATGGATAAATGTGGGTAAAAGGTTATAAAATCCCCTAAAATCAATACAAGATAAACCCTACAAATGGGGTTTATCAGTCGCCATTCCTGCTAGTGCTGCTCATCTGCTTCTGCTACTTTGGTCTCTGGTCCTCTGCTTCTACTGCTCTGGTTCATCTTGTCCATTCTCCTTCCTCCACAGTGGTGCTCGGCGTTGTTGTTCCCTAGTTATTGCGTGTCGCTTGGTTGCTGGTTTCTGCTCTGTTGAAGGTAAATGTTATTTGAATATTGTTCTTTGATATTCTTGTTGTCTATGAAAATATTGTTCTATAATCTATTTGATAATTTAATTTTTGATTCTTTAGAAATTTAATTTTGATTTTTTGTTGCTTCTTTGTTCTATGTTTTTTATTCTATTTTTTGCTTCTTTGTTCTATGATTTTGATTCTATTTTTTTCTTATACTTTTGTGTTTGTGAACTGAGTGTCTTATTGTGACAACTACATTATCCCCGTTTACATAGAAATATTAATCCAATTTTGTAATTAATTTTATATTTTTTACAATGCATTGAATTAGAATAATTTGTATTGGGGAGTTATTGAGAATCGACTTAAAATTTAGTTAGACAGAGCCTTTTGAGAGTGGTAGTCGCTGTAATGCTAGCTTATATCTCCATACTCTTTTTTCCACTATTTCTTTACATCTTTCTCTCATCCATTATCATCTCTTGCAGAAATTAGTTCAATGGTCAACTACCAGACATATTGGATTAATTTTGATAGGCGTGCCCTGAGTTTAGGAAGTGCCTCGATGAATTATTTTAGGATATTGATTTCTCTCAACTCGGTGTGAAAAATCAAATACATTGTCCTTGTCCCAAATCCAACAATATTTTGTTCAAACTTAGAAATGAAGTTCATCATCATGTGCACCAATGGAGGACAGTGAGCTCACATTAAATATGGGTGCATCATGGTGAGAGTGTTCAAAATACATCAACTATAGATGTGTTTGATTTAACTGAGATTAACTGTAAAAGGGAGAATGATTCTACCATTTATGAGATGTTGTATAACATCTTTAGAGGAAAAATACTAGGGGAGATGTCGAGAGATTTTACTATCAACATAGATGACAATATTTCAGAAGAACCTCACAAGGGGACAAAAAATGTTTCAGAAGTTAATGAGAGATGCTGAGCAAAGCTTGTATTTGGATAGTGGAATTTTAAGATTATCTTTCATTGTTAAGTTGTCTTAAATTGAATGTCGCTATGGATGGAGCAAAAATTCAATTGATGCTTTGTTGCTCTTTCTAAAAAGTGTACTTTCAAAGAAAAATACATGTCCTACTTCATTTTACGATGCTTGAAAAGTGATTCGAGATTTGGAATTATATTACGAGAAAATATATGCTTGTGAGAATGATTGCATTTTGTTTTGGGGGCAAGCATATGCTGATCTTGATGAATGTCCAAAGTGCAATCAATCTAGATGAGTGAAGGAGAAGGGGAATGAAAAGGATGACTTTTGTTAGAAGGTGTCCCAGAAGATACTAAGATACTTTATGTTAAAACCTAGGCTTCAATGGATCTTCATGTGTGAAAAAATAACAGTAGTAATAAGGTGGAATAAAGAGAAGTGACTTAATGATGGAGTCCTAAAACACCTGGCATATTCTATAGTGTGGAAGAAATTTGATGAGGAACACGACCTATTTGCTTGTGATGCTAGAAATATCAGGCTTGGAGTTACTAGTGATGGATTCAATCCATTTAACAATATGAACATTTCATAGTACTTTGCCAGTTGTTCTTATTCCAAATAACTATCCTCCAAAGATGGTTTTGAAATATTCAAATTGGATGTTATCCTTACTTATTCCAGACTCTAAATTCCCCCCAGTAATTTTACTGATGTATACTTACAATCATTAATTGAAGAGTTGAAAGAATTGTGAGAAGATGGTGCTGAAACATTTGATGTGGTTAAGAAATGGAATTTTCAGTTGTTTGCTGCAGTTATATGGAAATAAACGATTCCAACTTATGCCATGTTATCTGGTTGGAGCACTAAAGGTGCATTAGCATGTGTATGTTGCCAAAGAGAAACTAGTTCTAAAAGACTGAAACATGGATACAAGCATTGCTATATCGGTGATGAGCGGATAATTTGTACGCTTTTTGGCATTGTTTTTAGTATGTTTCTAGTAGGATTTAGTTAGTTTTTAGTATATTTTTATTAGTTTTTAGTTAAAATTCACTTTTCTGGACTTTACTATGAGTTTGTGTGTTTTTCTGTGATTTCAGGTATTTTCTGGCTGAAATTGAGGGACCTGAGCAAAAATCTGATTCAGAGGCTGAAAAGGACTGCAGATGCTGTTGGATTCTGACCTCCCTGCACTCAAAGTGGATTTTCTGGAGCTACAGAAGCCCAATTGGCGCGCTCTCAACGGCGTTGGAAATTAGACATCCTGGGCTTTCCAGCAATATATGATAGTCCATACTTTGCCCAAGATTTGATGGTCCAAACTGGCGTTCAAAGTCACCTTCAGAATTCCCAGCGTTAAACGCCGGAACTGGCACCAAAGTGGGAGTTAAACGCCCAAACTGGCATAAAAGCTGGCGTTTAACTCCAAGAAGAGTCTCTACACGAAAATGCTTCAATGCTCAGCCCAAACACACACCAAGTGGGCCCGGAAGTGGATTTTTATGTCATTTACTCATCTTTGTAATTCTTAAGCTACTAGTTCCCTATAAATAGGACCTTTTGCTATTGTATTCTCATCTTTGGACATCTAGTTCTTAGATCATTGGGAGGCTGGCCTCACGGCCATGCCTAGACCTTGTTCTTATGTATTTTCAACGGTGGAGTTTTTACACACCATAGATTAAGGTGTGGAGCTCTGCTGTACCTCGAGTATTAATGCAATTACTATTGTTCTTCTATTTAATTCAGCTTGTTCTTATTCCAAGATATCACTTGTTCTTCAACTTGATGAATGTGATGATCTGTGACACTCATCATCATTCTCACCTATGAACGGGTGACTGACAACCACCTCCGTTCTACCTTAGATTGGGTGAATATCTCTTGGATTCCTGATACACGACGCATGGTTGATCGCCTGACAACCGAGCGCTTGCCTGACAACTGAGCCAGCCATTCCGTGAGATCAGAGTCTTCGTGGTATAGGCTAGAACTGATGGCGGCATTCAAGAGAATCCGGAAGGTCTAAACCTTGTCTGTGGTATTCTGAGTAGGATTCAATGATTGAATGACTGTGACGTGCTTCAAACTCGCGATTGTGGGGCGTTAGTGACAGACGCAAAAGAATCACTGGATTCTATTCCGACATGATCGAGAACCGACAGCTGGATAGCCGTGCCGTGACAGGGTGCGTTGAACATTTCCACTGAGAGGATGGGAGGTAGCCACTGACAACGGTGAAACCCTTGCATAATGCTTGCCATGGAAAGGAGTAAGAAGGATTGGATGAAGACAGTAGGAAAGCAGAGAGACGGAAGGGACAAAGCATCTTCATACGCTTATCTGAAGCTCTCACCAATGAAATACATAAGTATCTCTATCCTTATCTTTATGTTTTATTCATATATCATCCATACCCATTTGAGTCTGCCTGACTGAGATTTACAAGGTGACCATAGCTTGCTTCATACCAACAATCTCCGTGGGATCGACCCTTACTCGCGTAAGGTTTATTACTTGGACGACCCAGTGCACTTGCTGGTTAGTTGTGCGAAGTTGTGTTTATGCCATGGTATTGAGCACCAAGTCCTTGGGGCCATTACTAGGGATTATTTGAGTTGTGAAAAGAAGTGATCACAATTTCGCATACCAAGTTTTTGGCGCCGTTGCCGGGGATTGTTTCGAGTATGGACAACTGACGGTTCATCTTGTTGCTTAGATTAGGTATTTTTCAGGGTTCTTAAGAATGAATTCTAGTGTTTCAAAGTGATGATCTTATCATCACCAAAGCTGATTGATTCTCATCAATTTAGCTCTTGAATGCAATGTCCTGCTGAAGCTTGGCTATCCATGTCTAATTCCTTTAGACTGAAGCTTTAGACTAACATTGCATGATTTTTGGAATTCTCATTAAGAATTTTGATACCTTTATTTTCTTTTCCACTTAATTTTCGAAAAAAGCACAAAAAAATTACAAAATCATAAAAAACCAAAAATATTTTATGTTTCTTGTTGAGTCTAGTGTCTTATTTTAAGTTTGGTGTCTTGCATGCATTGTTTATATGATCTTGGTTCCATTTTCAAGTCAATAGTACAGGGAACTGAAGATTCAGAACATGCAGCAGAGGAATTACACAGAAAAAGCTGGGCGTTCAAAACGCCCAGTGAAGAAGGACAGACTGGTGTTTAAACGCCAGCCAGGGTGCCTGGTTGGGCGTTTAACGCCCAAAAAGGTAGAGCATTGGGCGTTAAACGCCAGAATGTGCACCATTCTGGGCGTTTAACGCCAGGATGGCACAAGAGGGAAGATTCTGTTTTTAATGCAAATTTTTTTCAAGTTTTCAAAGTTTTTCAAAATCAAATCTTTTTCAAATCATATCTTTTCAATCAAATCTTTTTCAAAATCAATTTCTTTCCTTTTTCAAGGATACTTGCTAACAATTAATGATTTGATTGAACATTTCAAGTATGTTGCCTTTTCTGTTGAGAAAGGTTTAATGTTTGAATCATATCTTTTCTTGTTAGGCAAGTCATTAATTTTTAAAATCAAATCTTTTTAAAATTGTTTTTCAAATCATATCTTTTTCAAAAATCACTTGATTTCTTTTCCACTTTTAGTTTTTGAAAATCAATTCAAGTTTTTCAAAATGTTTTTTAAAATCTTTTTAACTTAATTTTCGAAAAAAATCTCTCCCCCTCTTCTCACATCCTTCTATTTATGGAGCACCACTCCTCCTCAATGCACAATTCGAACTCTATCTCACTAAGTTCGAATTCTTCTACCTCTTCCTTCTAGTTTTCTGTCTCTCTGACACCTCAAGGAATCTCTATACTGTGACATAGAGGATTCCATACTTTATTGTTCTCTTCTCTTTCATATGAGCAGGAACAAAGACAAAGACATTCTTATTGAAGCTGACCCTGAACCTGAAAGGACCTTGAAGCGAAAGCTAAGAGAAGCTAAGGCACAACTCTCCAAGGACCTAACAGAAATCTTCAGAGAAGAAGAAGACATGGCAGCCGAAAATAACAACAATGCCAACAATGCAAGGAAGGTGCTGGGTGACTTTACTGCACCTACTCCCGACTTCTATGGGAGAAGCATCTCTATCCCTGCCATTGGAGCAAATAACTTTGAGCTTAAGCCTCAATTAGTTTCTCTAATGCAACAGAATTGCAAGTTCCATGGACTTCCATTGGAAGATCCTCATTAGTTTTTAGCTGAATTCTTGCAAATCTGTGATACTGTAAAGACTAATGGGGTTGACCCTGAGGTCTACAGACTTATGCTATTCCCTTTTGCTGTAAGAGACAGAGCTAGGACATGGTTGGGCTCACAACCTAAAGAAAGCCTGAACTCTTGGGAAAAGCTAGTCAATGCCTTCTTGGCAAAGTTCTTTCCACCTCAAAAATTGAGTAAGCTTAGAGTGGAAGTCCAAACCTTCAGACAGAAGGAAGGTGAATCCCTCTATGAAGCTTGGGAAAGATACAAACAATTGATCAGAAAATGTCCTTCGACATGCTTTCTGAATGGAGCATCATAGGTATTTTCTATGATGGTCTCTCTGAACTGTCCAAGATGTCTTTGGATAGCTCTGTTGGAGGATCTCTTCATCTGAAGAAGACGCCTACAGAAGCTCAAGAGCTCATTGAAATGGTTGCAAATAACCAATTCATGTATACTTCTGAAAGGAATCCTGTGAACAATGGGACAAGTCAGAAAAAAGGAGTTCTTGAGATTGATACTCTGAATGCCATACTGGCTCAGAATAAGATATTGACTCAGCAAGTCAATTTGATTTCTCAAAGTCTGTCTGGAATGCAAGCTGCACCAGGCAGTACTAAGGACGCTTCATCTGAAGAAGAAGCTTATGATCCTGAGAACCCTTCAATGGAAGAGGTGAATTACATGGGAGAACCCTATGGAAACACCTATAATTCTTCATGGAGAAATCATCCAAATTTCTCATGGAAGGATCAACAGAGACCTCAACAAGGTTTCAACAACAATAATGGTGGAAGAAACAGGTTTAGCAATGGCAAGCCTTTTCCATCATCTTCTCAGCAATAGACAGAGAATTTTAAGCAGAGCCACTCTGACTTAGCAACCATGGTCTCTGATCTAATCAAAACCACTCAAAGTTTCATGACTGAAACAAGGTCCTCCATTAGAAACTTGGAGGCACAAGTGGGACAGCTGAGCAAGAAAATTACTGAACTCCCTCCTAGTACTCTTCCAAGCAATACAGAAGAAAATCCAAAAGGAGAGTGCAAGGCCATCAATATGGCCGAACTTGGAGAGGAAGGAGAGGCAGTGAACGCCACTGAGGAAGACCTCAATGGACGTCCACTGGCCTCCAATGAGTTCCCTAATGAGGAACCATGGGAATCTGAGGCTCACATTGAGACCATAGAGATTCATTTGGACTTACTTCTGCCATTCATGAGCTCTGATGAGTATTCTTCCTCTGAAGAGGATGAGTATGTCACTGAAGAGCAAGTTGCTAAATACCTTGGAGCAATCATGAAGCTAAATGACATGTTATTTGGTAATGAGACTTGGGAGGATGAACCTCCTTTGCTCACCAAAGAACTGGATGACTTGTCTAGGCAGAAATTACCTCAAAAGAAACAAGATTCTGGAAAGTTTTCAATACCTTGCACCATAGGCACCATGACCTTCAAGAAGGCTCTATGTGACTTAGGGTCAAGTGTAAACCTCATGCCTCTCTCTGTAATGGAGAAGCTAGGGATCTTTGAGGTACAAGCTGCAAGAATCTCACTAGAGATGGCAGACAATTCAAAGAAACAAGCCTATGGACTTGTAGAGAATGTTCTGGTAAAAGTTGAAGACCATTACATCCCTACTGATTTCATAGTCCTAGAGACTGGGAAGTGCAAGGATGAATCCATCATCCTTGGCAGACCCTTCCTAGCCACAGCAAGGGCTGTGATTGATGTGGACAGAGGAGAATTGATCATTCAAGTGGATGAAAAATCCTTTGTGTTTAAGGCTCAAGGATATCCCTCTGTCATCATGGAGAGGAAGCATGAAGAGCTTCTCTCAAAACAGAGTCAAATAGAGCCCCCACAGTCAAACTCTAAGTTTGGTGTTGGGAGGCCACAACCAAACTCTAAGTTTGGTGTTGAACCCCCACATTCAAACTCTAAGTTTGGTGTGGGGAGGTTCCAACACTGCTCTGAGCATCCGTGAGGCTCCATGAGAGCCCTCTGTCAAGCTACTGACATTAAAGAAGCGCTTGTTGGGAGGCAACCCAATGTTATATTTTATCTATTTTTCTTTGTTATTTTATGATTTTTGTAGGTTGATGATCATGAGAAGTCACAAAATCAATTGAAAAAGCAAAAACAGAAAGAAAAACAGAAAGACAAACAGCACACCCTGGAGGAAGGTCTTGTTGGCGTTTAAACGCCAGTAAGGGTAGCAGTTGGGCGTTTAACGCCCAGTCTGGCACCATTCTGGGCGTTTAACGCCAGAAAGAGGCACCAGACTGGCGTTAAACGCCAGAGAAGGGCAAGCACCTGGTGTTAAACGCCAAAAATGGGCACCAGCCCGGCGTTTAACGCCAGAATTGGCAAAGGGTGCATTTTTGCACGCCACTTGGTGCATGGTTGAATTTTCCTTGACACCTCAGGATCTGTGGACCCCACAGGATCCCCACCTACCCCACCACCCTCTCTCTTCTTCTTCACCCATTCACCAATCACCTCTACCATTCTTCCCCAAAAACCCCTCAAATCCCACAATTCTCTTCACCACTCACATCCATCCTTCATAAAACCCCACCTACCTCACCATTCAAATTCAAACCACTTTCCCTCCTAAACCCACCCATAATGGCCGAACCCTACACCTCTCTTCACCCCTATATAAATCCATCTTCACTCCTTCATTTTCACACACCCTAAACACTACTTCTTCCCCTTTTGGCCGAACCACAAAGCCATCTCCCTCTCCTCCATTTCTTCTTCTTCTACTCTCTTCTTTCTTCTTTTGCTCGAGGACGAGCAAACCTTTTAAGTTTGGTGTGGTAAAAGCATTGCTTTTTGTTTTTCCATAACCATTTATGGCATCTAAGGCCGGAGAAACCTCTAAAAAGAGGAAAGGGAAGGCAAAAGCTTTCACCTCCGAGTCATGGGAGATGGAGAGATTCATCTCAAGGGTGCATCAAGACCACTTCTATGAAGTTGTGGCCTTGAAGAAGGTGATCCCCGAGGTCCCTTTCAAACTCTAAAAGAGTGAATATCCGGAGATCCGACATGAGATTAGAAGAAGAGGTTGGGAAGTTCTTACCAACCCCATTCAACAAGTCGGAATCTTAATGGTTCAAGAGTTCTATGCCAATGCATGGATCACCAAGAACCATGATCAAAGTGTGAACCCGGACCCAAAGAATTGACTTACAATGGTTCGGGGGAAATACTTAGATTTTAGTCCGGAAAATGTAAGGTTGGCATTCAACTTGCCCATGATGCAAGGAGATGAACATCCTTACACTAGAAGGGTCAACTTTGATCAAAGGTTGGACCAAGTCCTCACTGACATTTGTGAAGAGGGCACTCAATGGAAGAGAGATTCAAGAGGGAAGCCGGTTCAATTGAGAAGGCATGACCTCAAGCCCGTGGCTAGAGGATGGTTGGAGTTCATCCAACGCTCAACCATTCCCACTAGCAACCGGTCCGAAGTTACTATAGACCGGGCCATCATGATTCATAGTATCATGATTGGAGAGGAAGTGGAAGTTTATGAGGTTATAGCCCAAGAACTCTATAAGGTGGCGGACAAGTCCTCTACCTTGGCAAGGTTAGCCTTTCCTCATCTCATTTGTCACCTCTGTTATTCAGTTGGAGTTGACATAGAAGGAGACATTCTCATTGATGAGGACAAGCCCATCACTAAGAAAAGGATGGAGCAAACAAGAGATCCCACTCATCATGAAATCCCTAAGATACCTCAAGGGATGCACTTTCCTCCACAAAACTATTGGGAACAAATCAACACCTCCCTAGGAGAATTGAGTTCCAACATGGGACAACTAAGGGTGGAGCACCAAGAACATTCCATCCTCCTCCATGAAATTAGAGAAGATCAAAGAATCATGAGAGAGGAGCAACAAAGGCAAGGAAGAGACATTGAGGAGCTCAAGCACTCCATAAGACCTTCAAGAGGAAGAACAAGCCGCCATCACTAAGGTGGACCCGTTCTTTAATCTCCTTGTTCTTTATTTTCCTATTTTTCGAAAATCATGCTTATGTTTATCTATGTTTGTGTCTTATGATCATTAGTGTCTTAGTGTCTATGCCTTAAAGTTATGAATGTCCTATGAATCCATCACCTTTCTTAAATGAAAAATGTTCTTATTTGAAAAGAGAAGAATTGCATGAATTTTAAATTTTATAACAGATTAATTATTTTGATGTGGTGGCAACACTTTTGTTTTCTGAATGTATGCTTAAACAGTGCATATGTCTTTTGAATTTGTGGTTCATGAATGTTAAAGTTGTTGGCTCTTGAAAGAATGATGAAAAAGGAGACATGTTACTGAGGATCTGAAAAATCACAAAAATGATTCTTGAAGCAAGAAAAAGCAGTGAATACAAAAACAAAGAAGCAAGTGAAAAAAAAAGAAGGAGAAAAACGAAAAAAAAATAGAAGAGAAAAAGAAAAAGTAAGCAGAAAAAGCCAATAGCCCTTTAAACCAAAAGGCAAGGGTAGAAATAAAGTTGTGATCCAAGGCAAAAGAGTGTGCTTAAGAACCCTGGACACCTCTAATTGGGGACTCTAGCAAAGCTGAGTCACAATCTGAAAAGGTTCACCCAATCATGTGTCTGTGGCATGTATGTATCCGGTGGTAATACTAGAAGACAGAGTGCTTTGGGCCACGGCCAAGACTCATAAAGTAGCTGTGTTCAAGAATCATCATACTTAACTAGGAGAATCAATAACACTATCTGGATTCTGAGTTCCTAAAGAAGCCAATCATTCTGAATTTCAAAGGATAAAGTGAGATGCCAAAACTATTCAGAGGCAAAAAGCTAAAAGCCCCGCTCATCTAATTAATACTGATCTTCATAGATGTTTTTGGAATACATTGCATATTCTCTTCTTTTTATCTTATTTGATTTTCAGTTGCTTGGGGACAAGCAACAATTTAAGTTTGGTGTTGTGATGAGCGGATAATTTGTACGCTTTTTGGCATTGTTTTTAGTATGTTTCTAGTAGGATTTAGTTAGTTTTTAGTATATTTTTATTAGTTTTTAGTTAAAATTCACTTTTCTGGACTTTACTATGAGTTTGTGTGTTTTTCTGTGATTTCAGGTATTTTCTGGCTGAAATTGAGGGACCTGAGGAAAAATCTGATTCAGAGGCTGAAAAGGACTGCAGATGCTGTTGGATTCTGACCTCCCTGCACTCGAAGTGGATTTTCTGGAGCTACAGAAGCCCAATTGGCGCGCTCTCAACGGCGTTGGAAAGTAGACATCCTGGGCTTTTCAGAAATATATGATAGTCCATACTTTGCCCAAGATATGATGGTCCAAACTGGCGTTCAAAGTCACCTTCAGAATTCCCAGCGTTAAACGCCGGAACTGGCACCAAAGTGGGAGTTAAACGCCCAAACTGGCATAAAAGCTGGCATTTAACTCCAAGAAGAGTCTCTACACGAAAATGCTTCAATGCTCAGCCCAAGCACACACCAAGTGGGCCCGGAAGTGGATTTTTATGTCATTTACTCATCTTTGTAATTCTTAAGCTACTAGTTCCCTATAAATAGGACCTTTTGCTATTGTATTCTCATCTTTGGACATCTAGTTCTTAGATCATTGGGAGGCTGGCCTCACGGCCATGCCTAGACCTTGTTCTTATGTATTTTCAACGGTGGAGTTTCTACACACCATAGATTAAGGTGTGGAGCTCTGCTGTACCTCGAGTATTAATGCAATTACTATTGTTCTTCTATTCAATTCAGCTTGTTCTTATTCCAAGATATCACTTGTTCTTCAACTTGATGAATGTGATGATCCGTGACACTCATCATCATTCTCACCTATGAACGGGTGACTGACAACCACCTCCGTTCTACCTTAGATTGGGTGAATATCTCTTGGATTCCTGATACACGACGCATGGTTGATCGCCTGACAACTGAGCGCTCACCTGACAACCGAGCCAGCCATTCCGTGAGATCAGAGTCTTCGTGGTATAGGCTAGAACTGATGGCGGCATTCAAGAGAATCCGGAAGGTCTAAACCTTGTCTGTGGTATTCTGAGTAGGATTTAATGATTGAATGACTGTGACGTGCTTCAAACTCGCGATTGTGGGGCGTTAGTGACAGACGCAAAAGAATCACTGGATTCTATTCCGACATGATCGAGAACCGACAGCTGGATAGCCGTGCCGTGACAAGGTGCGTTGAACATTTCCACTGAGAGGATGGGAGGTAGCCACTGACAACGGTGAAACCCTTGCATAATGCTTGCCATGGAAAGGAGTAAGAAGGATTGGATGAAGACAGTAGGAAAGCAGAGAGACGGAAGGGACAAAGCATCTTCATACGCTTATCTGAAGCTCTCACCAATGAAATACATAAGTATCTCTATCCTTATCTTTATGTTTTATTCATATATCATCCATACCCATTTGAGTCTGCCTGACTGAGATTTACAAGGTGACCATAGCTTGCTTCATACCAACAATCTCCGTGGGATCGACCCTTACTCGCGTAAGGTTTATTACTTGGACGACCCAGTGCACTTGCTGGTTAGTTGTGCGAACGTAGGCGGGAGACTGCCACAACCCCTACGACAGAGAACAATGCATATTGTAATCACATATTCAATCTCAGAGGCCACTCCTTATAGCACACTTCCACTCATACTCATTCCATCAACCATAATCATTCGTAATTTCCATTCCAAACTCGTTAGTTCATCGGTTTCTCAATTCGTTGTCAGTAATCACCAAGTTCACTACTCTTCCTTCTCTCTCAACCAAACTCATCCTCAATACACCAAAAACCTAAAACTCCATTCTCTAACTTTTCAAGGTAATATCCAAGTAATTACACCCAAGACCTTCTCCATGGATAACCTCCAAAAACAAGCTAAAAGTCTTAAATAGGTGTCACAGAAGTTTACAAGCTTGTTGAGAATGTGAAACAGTTAAAAACAAGATTTTAGTTGAAAAATAGGGCATGTGCGTACGCACAAGGGTGTGCGTGCGCACGCCTAGTAAAGTTTTTAATGTGTGCATACACATAGAGGTGTGCATACACACAGGTAGTAAAAATTTCAACTCTGTTCATCCGCACAAGGCGTGCAAACGCCCTCAACAGAGTACACCTTCCAACGAGTGCGTGCACACAGGTTGCAAAATTTCGTTAGTTGTGTGTGCGCACAGATCGTGCTACAGCTCTCAACAGCAAGCCTTCCCCTGAGTGTGCATGCACACAAGGCTGTGCGTGCGCACAGGTTCAAAAACTCCCAGGAGTGTGCGTGTGCACAAGGCTGTGCGTGCGCACACAAAGCAGAAATTACAAATTCTGCAGCATGCACAGAATCCAGATTTTGATACCAAACTTTAAATGATCATAACTTCCTCTACAAAAATCTATTTCTTACAAATTTATATCCATTTAAAGAGTTTTCAATGAACTTTAATTTAAAGCAAATTTCAACAAATTTTGAAAACTAAGGCTCAAGTTATGATCTGTCAAAGTTCACCAAAAATCTATTTTTACCAAAAGTCTCAAAACCTTAATTCTACCAAAACTACCAATCCAAAACCAAACCAGTCACAACCCAAGCAATATCAAAACAACATAAAATTCCATACCATTCCTCTCCCAACTCAATCATCCATAATATCCCAATTATACCATTCAACACCATCAAAACCCTTAATCATCAACATCCAAAACCATCATAAACACTCATAATCATCATCAACCAACAACAACAACATCAACAACCACTAGAAATCCTTATCAATAATCATCACCAAACAATATCTAACATTACCCAATTAATATTCATACTCCTTCTCAATTAATCTTAGCATTAGTAACCATTATCAACATTCACTTTTCCACAATCCTCATAAACAATAATAAATCACAACATTCATCATCAATCTTCATAATAATTAATTATCAACAGTCAACATCAAAATTCATATATTTCACATCCCAAAACTCTATATCATCATCACCACTATACCACTTATCTTCGAATAACCAAAATCACATACAATTAAACATACACCCAAGCATCCAATCCTATCTTAAGGTCAACTAGCCTAAGGTTCACGAAACATTACATATTATATAACGAAAACCGAAACCATATGTTGGCGGATTTCCAATATGCGCAAAATACCAAAAGCTTGATTCCAACAAGATCAACAAGTCTCAAGCACCAACACCACCTCCAAGACTTACCAACTATCAAGCCATACATATATTACATACCAACATCAAGCTTAGGGTTCACAAAGACAACTAAACACAAGGGTTTAGTAAGACCTTACCAGATTAGGGGTAAAATCCCATAATTACCCACTACTAGAGATCACATAAACAAGCAAAACCACAAAATTTACTCAAAAATCAAATCCCAAAAATGCAGAAAGTTAGGGCAGGAAACTGGGATATGAGATTCAAGTTCTTACCAGATTTTTTTAGACAAAAATGAAGAGCTCGACGAGCGCTTCGCGTGGCCACAAACGGCTCATCAATCGGAGTTCCGTAACTCAAGTTATGGATCTTGGAAGGTGATGATGAATAGTAACATCACCCTCTTCCCCTCTCTTCTCTATGCAGCGCCCCCTTTCTTATTTTGGGGTGGAAATGAGCTGAAATGCTCATTTAATAAGCATATATATATATATATATATATATATATATATATATATATATATATATATATATATATATATATATGTTGGGCATTGGGCCCGATTTGGGTCCGGTCTAACCCGTTATCGTTTTTAGTCTGTTTGGCCCACTTTGGGCCAAAACCTTTAAGATTAGTGCGCGATTTTCAATTATAATTTTTTTGTCCTTTCAAAACAATAAATCAATTTTCAAAATCTTATTTTCTAAAAGACGTGGTACTGGACAGACTAGAGCTGGCACTGCTAGCTTAAGTGCCAGTACGCAATTTTTACAAGAACCTTTCGAAAAAGATACATTTTCCAACTCAGAAAAATTCATTGAAATCAAATTTCACCTTTAAATTTTCAAATTAAAACTTCTAAATTTTGAATATAATCCGGCACTTAAAAACTATCATTTTACTAAAGCGGTTAAGCCGGTTCTTACATTCTCCCCTACTAATAAAATTTTCGCCCTCGAAAATTTGAATCACTCGATATGTCCCCATCAAAGAGTTCTACCATGTCGATGTTCCCGTTTTACCTTCCGCTGCGTCACTCTGATTATTTGTGACTAAAGAGTCCAAAGATTTTTCCTTAAAACCCAATACTACTTTTGTAAATTTTTGCAAAGTTTTCGAAACAAGTTCAATCTAAATCTTTTCAACGTTAAAACTATTTCAAAAGGCTCAAAAATAATTTATTCTTAAATCAAAACCTTGCAACTTGAATCCCTTTTGTTAAGTTAAGCTTGAAACCAAATTCACAATTTAGCAAAACCATAGATTTCACTTTCCTTCTAAATCATATTATTAAATGAAAAATTCCGACTTACTTTCAAAACCAAATCATTTAAACCAACAGTTTCAAACCAAATTTAAAAATCATTCTAAGCTTTAAAACTTTTTCAACATGAACGACGATAGTCTACACTATGAAAATAAATTAAGGTTTGGTTACCGGCTTCATAACTACCTCAACCCTGTTGTTATGATCGACCGGCCTCATGCGTTCCTCGGCGTGGACAATCTCTAACCAAATGTCCCAGTGCGTCACACTTGTAACATAGTTTCATACCCAGCCGGCATGGCTTATTCGGATGGTAGTTCCCACACTCCTGACATTTCATATCAGGGGAGTAAGCTCTTGACCGCTTCCCTTCACCATTTCTCTTGAAGTTTTGTCCCCTTGGTCCAAGGTAATCGTCACATTCCCTATTAGTGTTTCCTCCACGAGTGTCCCTTGACGAGGCTACCGTCTGTGCATATTCCTCAACAACTCTCGCCTTATTCACCAGATCGGAGAAAATCTGAATCTCCAAAGGAGCCTCAGTAGTCATGATGTTATCCTTCAAGCCCCTTTGATACTTAATGCACTTCCAGCTTTCATAGGTCTCCGGGGCACCCTGACACACCCTACAGAACCTACAGAGCACCTTAAATCGGCTAGTATAGTCCGCCACAGACAAGGAACCTTGCTTCAACTATATAAGCTCCATCTCCTTCGCTTCCCTAGTAGATTCAGGAAAGTACTTCTTGTAGAAAGCTGTTTGGAATACATCCCAAGGGATTTTTGCATTCGGAAGTCACAGCAACTGGCACTCTCCTTGCTACTAATGCTGAGCCTCTCCCAAAAGCTGATATGCAGCAAACTCCACATACTGGTTGTTCGGAACATGCTGTGCTTGTAACGCACGCTCCATGGCCTGGAACCAATTATCCGCTTCGGTAGGGTTGGTTGAACCTCTGAAACTTGGCGGATGAACCTTGAGAAAAGAAGCCAAGGTCATCGGGGCACCTCCCATGTTATCACAATTTCCTTCTGCATTATTATTTTCATTTCCATCTCCGTTTCCATTTC